>NW_010305240.1:0-6431 GCF_000700745.2 Antrostomus carolinensis | reverse complement strand
AGCAGGAATCTCCTGAAGCATTTCAGAGGTACCTACCTCTGTCCTGAACATTTTCTGCTGATAACCAGTGGCTGAAGGCAATCTGACCTCCTAGGAGTTCCTGAGGGCCTCCAAGGATGTGAGCCTTCTGAGTCACACCTTCAGCTGCACAAAATTCAAAGACAGAGTGTAAAATACAATGGAAGGTAAAGATTTACCATACAGTCAAAACCAAATCTTGACCTGGGGCAGCTGTAACCCAGGGTTGCTGATCCCACAGCTACATGGTGAGTGGCTCCTCAGATCCTCACACAACTCAAATCACAGCTCATATGAGACATCAGACAATTGCAGGCAGATTTGGATTATTATCAGATCAAGTCAAACCAAAATGTTTCAGTGATTTCCAGATGATCTCTTCAAGGCTTATTCTTTCCACAAATACTTTAAATTTTTTGTTTCAATACAAGATGAAAGCAAATATTAAAAAAGAAGAATTGGCCTCAGGACAAATAAGCTGGTTTTGCATTTTCCCCATTTTTTAGCATCACAGAAAACAAGAAGTGCTTCTACATGACATGAACCACATCACTCAGTGCCACCCAGACCAAGACCAGGTTTCCAGACCTGTATGAGTGTAGTTTCCCAGGTTTCAGTAAGCTATTACTACAATCTTTGGCTCCATGAAGTAGTCACACATTGAGCACTAGTTCTTGAAGAGAAGTTGCATACTTTTTCCAAAGCCCCAGCCCTCTAGATGAGTTATATTCAGTGTTATCTCTTCTGTAATATTCAATGTCAAAGCAACAGTACAAGGGTTCTTCCAGTCCTACAGAAAACTGCCAACATCCAGACCAGAAAAAATCCCTCTAAATATATTTACCTGCCTCACCCAGTGTACAAAATTTGTTGAGACAAAGTCAGAATCTCAGAAATATTTTAAATTCCGTTCTTTTGAATCACGGTATGTAACTTCCTCATAGTACAAGAGAACTTCTTCTGACTTTGGATGCTTCCACAGAAAGAAACTATCCTCAGAAACCAGAGGCAGGTTCCTTTATCCATCCTGTGCATCCAGGTGTGGGTCTGTCAGGGTTCCCCCAGGGTCCATCAGCAGGGTATTCATCTCACCCAATGTGAGACAATTCATCTCAGCTAGTTGCCCCAGTTGCTGCTACAGACAGTAGAGAGAAGCAGGCACTCTCGGAGAGTAATCACCTAATTTTCTTAGACATCTCCTCCAGAATAAGATTAATTTGTGATACGGTACCTTCCTAACCTCACTCAGAATCTGTGAAGTGTACATGCAGAAATACCCAAAAAAACCGCTGACTTCTTTCACATGCAGAGAGCTGCCTCATTAATTTTAGTTTGCACATAATTAAAAGACACTAAGAAAGCCTGAGCTGACATGGTTTTCCATATTCTTACAGCGAGGCAGCTAATGCAAATAAACCGTGACAGTATTTTCACCAAAAATGCTCTCTGTTGAGGGCTGGTAGGAATTGATTGTGAGAACAGAGTACGTGCAACACCTCGTTCTTGGCAGGGTTAGAAATCAGAAATCTTCTGCACACGACAAAGATTTGTATGCAAGATAACAAACCAGTGTTTCAAAACAACGGAAAGAATATGATTTCTTGGGTTTTATTCCAATTCAACAGCTCACGCACACTTACACACACTTAACATTACAAACATGAGCAGCTTCACTCATCAGTAAAGCTGCTCAATAGTACGCTCGGATTTGCACACAAGTCATTATAGGATTGGAGCTGAGTTACCAGAACATCGACAAAGGAACACAGAGAAATCAATTTTTTTATTATTTATTTTTTAATTTTTTTTTAAGATCTGAATTTTCTCAGAAATTGCTAACTATTCTCATTTCAAAGCTGAGCTTTAGGATGCTCATCTGTAATATGTCATTAATCACAAGTATTAGAAATGTTCCATGGTAATGACTGAAGTCCTTTGCCGAGATCATGGTTACATTCTGTTTTCTCTCTATATTTGAGTATGAAAAAATCCCATTCCCTAAAACATTTGCAGTCTTTGAGAGACAAGGCAGATGAAAAGTAGAGGAGAAATAGACACAGAAACAGGCACAATTAAGTAATAAATCTGGGAGTAAATAGCACATCCATGATGAAATCAGCAGTAGGATCAAGGTCTCTCAGACCTCAAATCAGTACCTTATACACAAAATCATTATATTGTAATTAAAAACTTTATCAGTAGTAACTGAATGTAGTATAAATCTGAGATGAGTCTGGTTTCTATGAAAGCACTATCTAAAATAATATTCTGAAGCAAATTTTAGACAGAAGGAGGAAAGTCTCATGAGAACAAAATTTATCGTGGAAAATATCGTCATTTGATGAACGTTAAAGTGACCACTGTGGTATGAAGGAGGCTCCACTGAGGTGAGCAGGCAACCTCACCCTGAAAGCTACTGTCTCAAGCTCTCTGCAGACTTGGGCAGCCATGGCTTTTACATTAATTATATTCCATTGCATAATTATGCTTGAGTCACATTTAGAAGGTGCTCTCTGCAATGCTTTGACTACCTATTTGCAAATGACAGTCAAGACCTGAGGGATGAAAAGTCCATCACTTCAGAAACTGTCATATTGGACAGTAACACCTACCTCTGTGCTGCCCCGTGAACAAACACCTTCATTTATATGACAATGCAAATCAATTAGGGAAACAATTGGGTTTAATAATTACCCTTTTGCAATCCTACTCTTTCGAGTAATGTGTGATAGCACGTAGCATGGGATTGACCCACGTCAGTAGATACAACACAGAAAACCACAACAAAGGTCCTTCCAAATACATTAGAGTAAAAATAAAATAAAATAAAATAAAACCAGACTATATATTGAAATACAGGCAGAAAGATTAGGGGCCAGATGTTTCTGCAGTGGATGTGCTGCACCACACTGAGATGTGGGACATGGGACCCAGAGTGAGACCAGGAGCACCAGGAGAACTTCAGAGGTTCTGGACAAAATGCAACAAGATTTGGCAGTCCTCTGTTTAGAACAAGCTAAGAAACTGAGGTCAGAAACAAAGCCCCAACTCCTCCCATGCCTTTACTCATGACTGGATGTCTTGGTTTTGCTGGGATAGAGATAATTCTCTTCTCAGGAGCTGGAATAGCTGTGGTTTAGGTTCAGGGTGGGATTGGTTATGAGAAGAATGTTGATCAGGTGCTGATGTTATCAGTTGCTGCTGGAGCCCAAGGCCATCGTGTTTGGCTGGTTCACAGCTGCATTAGGACTGGGAGGGGGAAGTGCAGGAAATAGCAAACCCCAGACTGGCATTTGGCTCTGCCAATGAGATATTCCATCTCCTGTCCCGGCATGGGCAGGACATGAACCAGAACTGACCGGAGATCGGGGGGATTCTCTCGGGGATGGCTCGGGCTCTGGCTCTCCCGGGGTTTGGGTTTGGGGACTGTCTGTGCTCCGGGATCGCTGGCTGGGACAGGCTGGGCATCGGTCGGCGGGTGGTGAGCAACTGCACTGGGCATCACTCATTGGATATTCTGTTATTGCTGGTGTTATCATTATCATTTTATTTCAATTAGTAAATAGTTTTTATCTCAACCTGTTAATCTCCTTGCCCTTTTCCTTCCAATTCTCTCCCGTACTCCCTGGGCACGGGGTGAGATTGGGCAGGGGTGGCAAACCACCACACTGAAGAAGTACTTTTGTCAGTGACCCTGGAAGAAAAAGAAGGGGGGGGGAGAAAGAAAAAAGTTAAACTACCACACAAAGCACAGAATATAATCATACACTACAGTCATTTACCCAGAAGTGGGAATTTTCAATTTTCTACTCTACTCAAGTCTACTTAGGGACGAGGAAAGATGATCTTCACTTCGTCCAACACAAAACTTCAAGATTAATGGGCACAAAGAGAGAGCAAATAAGCAAGCTAGAACCTGACTTTGCAAAGTAGTGGCTGACTCGTTCCTGTGAGTCCTGCCTGTTCCAGTCCTTGCTCTGAAGGCTGTTCAGGTATTTCAGCTAATGACTGTAAAATTTGATAGACTTTTACAAGAAAGAAGTGTCTGCTCTCCCCCGTGCCTATCTTGCACGCAGCCACGGAAGAGCTTTGCAGACTGCTCATGTTTGTATAATCCAATTCATGTTTGCTGAGGCTGCACTAAAGGGGGTTCACCACCCTTGCTCCTTGGTTCCTGCACAAAGGCAAGCAGCAGTCTAACACCACGGCAAGATAACAGTATTTAACATGGACACCTTTCATTTCAAACTACATTTATTTCATGCAGAGGGTTAGACAATCTCCATTTTCCTAATATTTCATTTCAATACATCTCGTGTAATGGAATCTTGGTATTTTAATATCACATCACTGGTAAATGAAACTCTCACCTCATTCAGTAAGAACAATGTTTGCTTTTGGCCTGGAGCAGAGAATAGTGATTGAAGCACTTGGGAATTCATTTCAAAGAGCTGTGGAATGCATTACCATGGCCACATCCTCTCCTTCAGAAAACACCCACAAACACTGCCAGTCTATAGGGTGCAGTTTTTGAAAACATGTGTTAGCAATTGTCAGCAGTGAAATGTGAGCCTAAAGGAATGATTAATTAGGAGTACAGCCAGCAAATTGGCACAAATGGCAAACATGAATAACACTTGTCTCAACAAGCATTTATAATTTCCTTTCATATTGTCAGAGGCAAAGCCTAGCAGAGAGGAACACAGAACCAATTTTCAAAGTTTTTCCTCACTTTGATTGGATCATTCATGCAGTTCTTGATCCCCTTTAATTCCATCAGACAGCAATATTTTCCCCTGTATAATACAGTGGCAGAATAATTATTAAACACTAAGATGATCAAAAGAACAAGAAATGGAGGGGATTCGTTACGGGCAGAAGCTGGGGAAATGTTTATGACCTATAGCCACGCTGCAGCAAATGGAAGGAACAGGAAAAAGTCATTAGATAATGATCAGGGTAGTCTTTGCCATGTTGGACAATTCATAGAAGGTGTAGTTACTCCACCATGTAGATAAGGAATTCCCTAACCCGAATGAATCTCAAGAAGTTAATTTTTCCCATAGATGTATTACAGGAAAAATAATTCTTTGCAAAGATCTGTTGCCCTCATTTAGAAAAGGTCACTACCTAAAGAACATTTGGTCTTGTCTCACCTCCATCTGCCAAACTTCCTTAGCCATGGCCTTCTGGAGTTGTAGGTGGCTGTGACTGAGCCTTTCCTTCTTGACAAAAGTCACACCAGACATTACTTTTTTTGAGGCCAAGTGAAGGGAAACTACTGGCAGAGTACTTCTCTTAAACAACTCAATATATAAAAGTAAACCCATTTTTGTTGTTTTGTACTTCTGACAAGTTACAGATATCAATAAAGGAAAGCACTTGTCTTCTGCTTGAATACATCTTCTACTAGAGTAATAAAAATGCCCTGTTTTTATTACTCTAGTACCCATGTTTCAGCACAATATGAGTTTTGAGGAATAAAAGCATAAAGAAGTAAGCTGGAACAAGGCATGAGTTTTAGTGGCACTTAAACTGAACAGTTCTAGCTTTGAAAACAGAGGGAAACTAATCCCAGTCTTTAAGTTCCAAAAAGACATTATGAATTCATCCAAGAGTTGTGATCAAACTCAAGAACAGAGTTGCTGAGCAGCTCAAGAAAATGGGCAATCACACAAACGAAACACTAATATTAATATTAGTGTTTAATATTATGAATGAATTAAATAAATACTAATACGAACTTAAATTATAATAAATAAACACAATTTCTTCATGCCAGAAGTGGAGGACCACCCATACCAGCTACTGGTGTCTTTGGTGTCTAGAAACTATTGACTGAGCAACATGTATTAGCATCAGGAAAAAGCAGCAAAGAACATTTAATGCCCAACTACAGTAGAAACCACCAAAATGAGTATCATATGCAAAAGATAAAGTGACATGGGGTAGGTTTTTGATACCTTTCTCTACCTAATTAACACTATTCATTGAATAATCTATAGTCCTCATTCATGGACAAGGTATGGTTGAAAGGTTCCAGTTATTCCTTTCCAGTGGAGGGTTTGTCTTAGGTCAGTAGCAGTCATGAAAACATCTGCTGTCAATGTTTTAAGATTTTTTCTCCAGAAAACTCAAAATGTAAAGGGTTTGATCATTGTGCTATTGAGTCTTGCTTTTTGGTATATATTTAGTTAATTATGTAGGATAAAATAAAACTTTGACCAGTTCAGCACTGAGTTAAAGAAGATACTACCAGCTGTGTATAAATATCCAAATGTTGGTGATATTACCTTGATGAAAATAAAAACTTCCTTTGCTAGTCTGCTAAAAGCACCTTTTAAAAGATTCATGAATACATATAGACCTGTTCAACATATAGACCTGTTCAACATCTTTGTCAGTGACATGGA
>NW_010305239.1:5068-95705 GCF_000700745.2 Antrostomus carolinensis | reverse complement strand
CAATCCCCAACATCCTGTGATTCTGTGATCTGTTGCCATGGCACATGTCATACAGCTTCACTGTATGACTCTAACCTGACTATTCTTGTGGTTTTTCTCCTCAGTAGTGGCATTTTGTTAGGTAGAGTTGACCACGTGAAAGTCAAATGCCTACGTCAGTTGTCACTGACCGAGTATTTTAGCCAAGTTCAGTACAAACTCTGGAAAAAATGATGTACAGCCAAAGTCCCAATTTTCTGCTTTATATCCGTGCAGCATGTCGAATAGCTGTGGATCAGGTTTTCTTAATGCTCCCGTTTGAAGTTGTGTCCATGCTGAGCGGATTAAACTGAGACCACCTTTTTTAATTTACAAATTGCCTAATACCTGATCAGGTGTTACTTTTATAAAAATTCCCCTTCTCACTAAACTCAGTGGACGGTGGGGTTTTTTTTAATTCTCAAAGCTTTGTTTTTCATTGATTCTTGTAAATTATGAGGGTAATGTTAGTGGTTTGAAATTACCTTGGTGGTGGTGATGATTTGAACAATATTTTGCAGAAATTGGGCATTCAGCAAAGATCTTCATTTTTAAGATGACACTAGTCTGATAGGCTTTATATTTTTCTTTAAAAAGTGTCAGTTGAGAAAGTGTTTTGGGAAGCTTAGAATCAGATCCTGAAAGACTTAGAGGATTACAGCTTTAATTTGTTTTCTATACAAGTGTTTAAATGTTATCAAACAAATTATTCTCGCTCTTCTTTTATAAGCTTCCTTGGCAAAACAAACAGAAAATTCTCCATGTTTCTTACCCTTTTCTAATTTAAGTAATTAATCAATTAGATCTGAGCTGATGGTAAAATAGTTTTCCCCAGTTGATTGCTCTTAGGAAATGTTTTGGTACAGTAAAATGTTGAACTATGAAAGAATTGGGCAGCATATTTATAAGCAACTTTGATTCCAGATAGATTTTCTCTGGGAGATGATTCAGACAGGTTCTGCTTACTGGTAAGATGATGCTTTTGGTTTCTGGGTCCATTTTAGATAAACAGGTGGCAGCAGACAGATAGTTTTAGCAAATGTTTTATTGCAACCAGAAAGAGTAGCATTTTAGTTCTGTAGCAGCAACACTATTAAAGTACGGGTTGCAGAGAATAATTTTGGATTGAATAATCACAGATTTATTTAGTTTTAGTTCAGAAAGGCAGGTATAGTTCCCTGTTGTCTACTGATTGAACATCTTGGAGACATGAACTTCTAGTCTTCTTTCAATTCTTGCAGCATATCTTTTAGTTTTACACTTATATTTTCTTTGTATTTTCTCCAGATTTGGTAATTTTATGGATTTTTTACTTTTCTAACTGGCATCCAGGTTTTTGTTTTGGAAAGATTATCTTGGTGAGAAAACCCAAGTTTTCTGGTATTTTTATCATAGAACTTTACATTTTAAATATATATTTAAAATTTCAGGATTTGGTTTTACTCTTTCCAGACTCTCTAATGAGAGAAGTTTTGCATGATGTGTCATCCAGTAACAGCATTTCAAAGCTTATTCTTATATAATCAAGCTATGTTATGGGTATTGTCATTAATGGAAAACATTTAAAAAAAAATATTCATAGTTAAAATATGTTTACTGTTTGATTTCTATAAGGTAACTGTTACATCTAAATTGTTTTATAGAAACAAAGCAACAAATACTTAGTAACAAAAATATAAAGGATTTAAGTTTTACTTTAGGTTCTGTTTGCTCGTAAATCTTGCGAAATCTTTGGAAATTTCTGCAGGTAAAGTGTGCAAACATAGCATTATTTCTTTATTTTAGTTGTAATAAAATTAACATTTTGTGAGTTAAACCCTTTGGGGTAATTCTATAATATATCTCATAGTGCCAGATAGTGACCTCAGGAGCATTCTCAATCTCTTGGAAGAAGTATTCATCTAGAAATTAGACAAAATCTTATTTAGTGGTGGAAATTGCTTTAAATTCTGTGAGTAATGAAGACAACTTGTCGAGTGTTCTGTTCTGATTAATTTGTCTGTGTTCCTATAGAGAAACCTTCTACCTCAACTGCACCATTTATGTCAATATTGCAGCTTATGTGTGTTAGAGAGAAAAAAACACAAGTTTATACCATTAACATTAGGAGAACTGTCACACCTCGGCACTAAGAGGTGTTTTGTCAAAGCACTGCTCAAAGAACAAATATGGAAACAAGGCTGTGTTTTTAGCAGGTCACCTGCCTCCTCTGGAAGTGGTGTGTTCCCCGTCAGTAATTTTTAGTTTTCCTGGTGGTAGTTAGGCACTTTGAGGGCAGTTAATGGCAGTTAATGACAAAACTAGGGGAAATGGGTTTAAGCTGAAAGAGGGGAGGTTTAGATTAGATATTAGGAAGAAGTTCTTCACTGTGAGGGTGGTCAGACACTGGAACAGGTTGCCCAAGGAAGTTGTGGATGCCTCCTCCCTGGAAGTGTTGAAGGCCAGGCTGGATGAGGCTTTGAGCAACCTGGTCTAGTGGAAGGTGTCCCTGCTGATGGCAGGGGGGTTGGAACTGGATGATCTTTAAGGTCCCTTCCAACCCAAACCAGTCTATGATTCTATGATAAGACTTCAACCAGTATTTGATGGCTCACCATATAGAGCTATCTGAGGTGTGACACTTCTTAATACTACAATTATAAGTAATGCAGTGTGGTATCTGTCAGGAAGTGAGGTTTTTATTATTTTTATTCTGTTAAAAAGGTATTTTTATATATGTGAGTGATCACAGAATATTAGGGATTGGAAGGGACCTTGAAAGATCATCCAGTCCAATCCCCCTGCCAGAGCAGGAACCTAAATGAGATTACACAGGAGGGTGTCCAGGCGGGTCTTGAATGTCTCCAGAGAAGGAGACTCGAGAAAGAATGATATAATATAATTGTATGTTTGTACATTTTGACAGTTTTGTATCCTGCTGCCCTTGTCATTTGCTTCTGTGTCAGATGTGCACAATTAGCTGGGGATGTATGTGAGCATTGTGTGGTCACACGTACTCTGTAGCTCCCACATGGGTGGCTCTTCAGCAGTGCCACAGTGGCTCTTGGATTGTGGCTGCGCTGGCAGCAGTGCTGCTAAATAATTTCACTCTTCATCTGCAAAAGGAAGCGAGCCAGAAAGGACTGCCAAAGCCAACGTTATTAGGTTATACTTGGCCAGTGTACTACTGGGTAGTACGTAAAATGATCTTACAAATTATTTAATAGAGAGTAGAAATATGGAAGTAGAACAGATTACAGTCAAAACGTTTTTGGCTGTACCTTCTGCAGTGTGTTTAACTCATCTATGGAAACGATCAGCTGCTAGCAATAACTGAGTGGACATCGTAGCTTGTAAAAGCTCAGTGTTACTGGCTGCAGCAGTCTTACCTGCACTAAGGTGAGCTGCTTATTTCAGACCATTAACATCTACAGTTAAGGGTGCTAACTCCATTTTCTGCTCTGAAGTATCAAAAAGAGCATAATTTAGTGGGATTTTTGAAAAAGACGTAGCTTTAAACAGCAAATTAATGCTGTGTCCTGGTTGTAGAGTTCACACAAGTTCTTATTTAATTCCCCTTTGTAATCCCAACCTGAGTGTATTGAGGTTTATCCTCTAGTTCAGCACTCAGGGCTCTCTAACTTGTGTTTTGCTTCTCTCTCAAATCTTGATAAATTTCTGTTGTGTTTTGTGTTTTGCTTTTCTTACATGAATTATGGTTATTAATATTTTTGTGACTTCATACATCAGCAAATAATCATCAGTTTGTTTATAGTTTATGTTCATTAACTTTTAGAGTGACTCTAAGATTTAAATTATCCTTCCTCTTTTGTTGAAAATTCCTTGTTCTTTTGGTGCTTAAACATAGTAAGGCTAGTTTGTAAGCTCCTTGTAATCTTTGGAGAGATGGAAGAGTATGAATTGACAGGCTGAATTTTTGGCATAAAGTGTCCTAGTCAGATAGCACCATCAGCTTAGATCAGTTGTTTCCTATAGCACGGGTGACAACTTTATCCTCCACTGTTCACACTCAGTTAATGGTACATGTTGGAATTTTTTTTTTCTTTTTTTCTTTTTTCTTTTTTTTTGACAGGCATTTTGTCTCTCTCACATGCTCTTTTTGGGCTTCTGTTGTCCTGAAGGAGATCCTCTGGAAAACACTAAAGCTAGAATCCCAGGCTGCAGTGATATAGGTGAAGAAGAGGAAAAATAGGAGAGTGCATGATGTGTTAAAAAGTATCATGACAGTAGTAACACTTTTTCTCTTTTGGAACAGTTATGTTATAAATGGCAATCAGTCTCTTCAAAACTATAGCAAATGGGGAATTTTGTTTATTAAATTTTTATTTCAAAGAGCACATTTTACTCTTTTTAAGAAGGAGATGATGATACCATAGAAAATGAAATTATAATAAGCTTGTATGTAGATACCACAGCAATTACAAGACTAAATCAACAGACAATTTATACATAAGTACTTTTGCTTATTTCTGTAACCATCATTGAATCTGAGTGACTTCAGAGTCTCATCTGAAAAAATGAATTGTTTAGTTTCAGATTTTGTAATCCTAAACAGAAAATATTAGTTGATATGTCCATACAGGGAACTTCTGTGAATACAGTATCTCTTGTGTCAGACTGATGGTAGAAACAAAACTAAATCGTAAGAGATTGGGACAAGAATCTATAGACAATCAAGAATAACAATTTAGATTTAAACATTTTAGCTTTGTCCATTCAGACAGCTTACATGTGGGGGAAATAGGAAAATCTTTTTTATAAGCTCATACTATGAGAAAGAAGCTCATTGTTTTGTCAAAGCACTACTCGAAGAACAAATAAGAAAACATAGCTGTGTTTTTAGCAGGTCACCTGCCTCCTCTGGAAGTGGTGTGTTCCCCATCAGTAATTTTTAGTTTTCCTGGTGGTAGTTAGGCACTTTGAGATAGGTCCATTGCACCACGGTTACAGAATAGCAGTGATCAAGTAGCCAAAATAGATGTGCATCTTTTCTGAAGGTAGGTTATAATAATGAGGTTTTTTGTTTGTTTTATTCTGTAAGGAATAGTAGATAGACCAAAGGGAGACTGTTTACTTGTATGTCTGTAAGAAAACAGTGGAGGTTGTGTCCCAAAGAGATTGAAACTATTTTTCTGAGGGAGTTCACAGTTCATTAGTCAGAAGCTGTCTTTAGAAGCTGTTGGTGCAAGAGGAAAATGTGGGGTTTTTTTCAGTAGTTTAAAATAAGGCTGGAGAGGTCTTCTAGTGTCCCCTAGCGAACTATCACTACATGAATACATGCTAGAAACTGAATTTTCATCTTCATTTTCATCTTTCATAACTTCTTTCCAGATTCTCTCTGCTAGTAACAATTACCATTAACAAAATGGTTGGCAAAATACATGTCAAATTTGATGTTGAAAATAAAAGCTTCTGGCAGTTTTTGTGTTCAGGTGGCTTTACAGTACATAGCAAGTTTTTTCTTAGACTGTTTACAAATAATATTCTTGACAGTAGAGTAGTTGATCAAAGTTAGGTTAGTAAATTACTAAGCATTGTTGAGAGGCACTAAAATACTGTTAACTTGACTTAATAAAACTTATTTTTCTCCACTATTTGTAAGTTGGGTACTGTAGATCTAAAGTGTTGTTCGGACTCTGAAGACAGTGTCTTCACTCTGTGTATACCTCTCTCATTCTGATTATGTCTTGGTTGGTCTCAGTAGCTCATATTCCCTTTGGGGTCTATAAATGCCAATGTAAAGGTTATCTAAAAGAAGTAAGTTTCAGGCTTTGACCTGTATAACACGTGTGACTCTCTCACCAACCTTCCAGGCAGTTTGATTAGGAGTTACTGTCTGGATCAAACCTTAGGTTGTTTGCTTTTACTGACATCCTTAATTCTAAGTTGCTTCCCACACTGTTAGAATGTATGAAGGTGTGGAGAGGAGATTATTATGTAAAGGACAGTGTTATAAGAACAAATAACAACAAACACCTTTGATTTCATGTCTAAAAATCAAACAACAGTTTCTCCCGATAATAATAATGTTCTTCCAGGATAGGTTTGCAAAGAAAGCAAGGAGGCAAAATTACATCCACTTTTGAAACAATTTATTACAGTTTCCTGTGTAGTGACATATACATTGGGATATTTCCTTTAATCCAGTATTTTTCCTTATGTGAGCAGTATATGTATATGCTTTAGATGCTACTGTAGACTGTCACAAAGACTCTAAATGTGTGGAAAAAATGATTGGCTTAAAGAAAAGGCTGATCTGATACTGAGCTTAAAATCAGCGTGTTTAACTTGATTTACTCTATTGATGAAGTGAGCCATTCAATTTAAAGAGATAGTCTGTGTAGGTACAGGGGTCATCCTAAAGGTTTACTTGTGCATTGTGTCTTACTGTGCTTGTGTGTGTGACCTAAAGGGGTAGTGTCACAGCTTCATGAGCTGTTTGTTTGGTAGTTCTTCTGGTGACAAACCTGTGAAAGGTATCGTATCCCTAAACACTCACAGCAGCCCTGAAACCATAATGATCTGTTACTTCAGGAAATGGGTGCATTCAAGAAAATAAAAATAGAAATTTGTGATTCTCATAACTGCTTTTATTTCACAGGCTCTACTAGACTAGCTTGTTTTTGCACTAGCCAAGATACAGTTACATTAATTATTTTTTCAGAAGACATTTTGACAGCAAAATTTGCTCTTAGTGCCAGAAGCCCGTTCTTGCCTTTCTTTACTGCTTGTTCTCCTAATTAGCGTCAGCATTTGACTGATTATTTAATAATGTCCAGGATACTCAAAGGCAGGTTTCGATGAGGTGAGTGTTTCCAAAACTGCTCGTCTGTTGCTGCTGACACCACATTTAATTGCATGTAATACTCACTTCTGCCTCTGGTTACTCTGTGTTCTACATGCAGGTGTATATACCCTTGGAGCATGAATTGGTTCTGCGCAGGGATGGGTCAGCTGAGTGGTTGCTAGTGAAGCCATTAGAACAGGCAGGGTAATCTGGAATGTACCTCAGGCAAATGGCAATTAATTTTGAAGACCAAATTGCAAAGATTGGATGACTATTTCTTTACTCAAACAAATGTCTTTTTTTTTTACTACTGATTCTGTACTTGAAAAAGATATTCGTGAAATAACGTGTTCTCTAAATACAGTGGGAGAAGAATATTTCAGGCAACAAATAGAAAATGAGAGATAAGAAATACTGAGTACAGTCATTCTGTGCTTGAGAGAATAGTGTTGTTCAATATATTTTATGAGCAAAAAAGTAAATTCTGATGTATACTCATGGACTATTGCAGAAGTTTACGTGGGTTTTTTTAGTCTCTACCAATTTTGTTCTCAAAACCCACTAACTGGAAAAGGATTATTCACATTATGAACTGTCAGTGATGTTCTGCTTGAGCAAATATATGTCTTATTCCCAGTAAATATGTTTCAGGAGGTTGCAGTTCTACGCAAATTTGGAAGAAACAGCTGGCATTTGGTTCGAGAGATTTAGAAGGGAATTTTAAATGTACATGAAGAGTCTTCATATTCCTAGTATTGAATTTAGATAGTTGCTTTTGAAATTAGGATTGTGAAAGCATTTAAAATAGGCTGCAAACTCTCAGCTCCTCTGTGCTTGGAAGAACGGGCTGTAATTGCTTTGCTAAAGCTGTTTACATGAGGTATGGAGCTGCTGACTGCTTTGATTGCTCACAAACTCAATTTATCCAGGACAGCAAAGTGAATGCTAAGATGTCTCCCTCTTTGTGAAAATATTAGAGATGCTGCTAACTTGGAGGACCATCTGCTGGTGTGGATTGTGATTTTCAAAAAACTTGAGAGATGCTTTTGTCTTGATCAGCTGGGCAGCACCGAAATGCTGCGAGAGGTGACCATTAATGCTGTGGGACATTGTAGTTCAAAAGACAGTTTTCAAATGCAAGTCACAGGAGCACCAAAGGAGAAGACAGGGCCAAAATCTTTATTCTGCTTTCAAAAGGAAAATTCATGTTTCTACTATAAATACTGCTTGGAAAGATAATATTTTGCTGTCTAACTCAAAATGACAAAGAATTGTCACAGCAAAATTTCTGAAAGAAGCTGCTTGTAGTTTCTACTCTGGACTTTGGTTTATTGTCTCAGCATTATTTGATCATGTCTTTAGCACATTTTGATTTTAATAATTATATTAATATCTAAAATAGATAGAATTAACAAACCTAAAATTTCTCTCGCTTGTCAACTTATATGAGGGTGTTTTATTCACTTTTGAAAAACTTTTTTCATTTTTGCCTTCATGGGTGTGCTTTTTTTCTCTGGTAGGTTTACATGAGGGAAAGTAAGTTTGTTTTGTTGGGTTTTTTTTACAGTGCTAGGAAAAAATTGAGAGGTCTGTTAACAGAACAGAGTATCCTAACAGTGGAAAGGGAAACTTTAAAACTTTGTTTTCTAGCATATAAACACTATATTTTAATGAAAAAGATTGTTAAGTGGTTTCCCAAACTATCAACAAGAGTAAGGTCTGAAGTAGTATTGCCACTTGAAAATTGTGCAGCAAGTTGGTGATGGTAAAACCAGAACCTGTTTTTCAGAGCAGAAGATACGATTTCTCTAAAATTCTTTCTAATAAAGAATTTTTTTAAAGCTATGTGCAATGACTGAACATATATGGAAACATTTTCCAATGGATGTAGGTTTCAGACAGTGACATCTTATTATTACTGAGTTTAGCATGACATAGTGTGTTTGTGCTTTTAAATATTAATCCTTATTTGCAGGTTTTTGTTTTTGTTTTTTTTAATCTTCTGTGGATCTCACTGCATTTTTGAATGCCCTTACATTTTTGTCTCCTGTTAGTAATATTGTAACATAGTTTGTGATTGACTGAAAGCTTATTAATGCTGAAATGGCTAAATGACAGGAAAAGGCTCTTCTGTGTTTAGAGACATTAAATCAACAGTGTTCTGTTTATAAAGAAATACGGCATTTAATTCAACATAATTTCTAGTATTTTTTGTCTAGATCCTTGCCTGTGCTCCCGCTGAAAGAGGAAATAAAAATGGTGCATTTGTCATTTTCATAATGTAAATGTTTTCAGTTGGGGTTCTTCCTTTCCTTTATTCTGCTTGTTTAGTATGTTTGCTTGATTGTGTGTGTTCATTTAGAATTTTTACCTCCCTAACATGCTGTTTCAATACATTTCTGTTGGTGAGGTTTTTGTATGTGCTTTTAAGAAAAGTGACAAGATAGTGTAAGTTCTGAAAGCTCTCTACGCTAAGTATCAGAGATGATACTGAAACATGATGCTGCGGAAACATTTCATGAGAACCTGACTATCCTAAGTTGCCTTTCCAGCAAAAACATGGAATGCTGCCTATTTCTTCAGGTATTGTGATCTGTCAGGTCTAACTTGGCATGAGGTGTCATCTTAAACTGATCAGATTCCAGTTCTCAGAGCAAGGTGTGCTCTGACTGGGAACCTTCATATTCCGAGCTGCCTGGAATTGGATCTCCAGTCCTGCAAGGTGGGTTGGTTTTGTTTGTTTGTTTGAATTCTCAGGTTCTCTAAGCAAATGGAAATTCTGTTGTCCTTGCTAACTGTGCCTCCATAATCATGTTCCTTACAGGGCCCAGCAAAACAGTCCCGGGTTTAAGATCAAACAGCATTACTGTATCTGAAATGGCTTTACATGGTGGACTGAAAGGTGCCTGTCTGGAGGAGTTGAACTTGGTTCCTCTGCCAGTAAAATCCATAGCAGACTGGGGGTACTTAGGGATGTCTGTTGAGAATTTCTTGGATTAGGCTGTTTGATGGTTTATCCCTGGTGTACTGCTACTAAAATCATGAGTTGACTGAGCATGTTTTGGGGAATGTGTGTTAGAGCCTGAATGCATCCAGGGTCACATACAGTTCTTGTCTTTACAGTTCTCCTAGTGGTACGTGTAATCCTATCTGGACTTGGTTCTCACTGCTATATTTCCAGATATACCTCCATATTGGTCCTATGTCTAAAGTCAGAGGAAATTTAATGTATTGCCTGACTATTTATAAGCTAGTAATTTAGAAACATGCAAGATTTTACAGATCTTTACAAAAGGGAAGGAGGTACCTCAGAAGAAAAACCTGGAATCTGATCAACTTTTTTCCCCCTGCTATTTAATTAATGGCTGTGACATTCACAGAGTTATTTTAATAATGTGTGTAATAGGTGGAAGTTAGATGCTTTGTTAGTGATTGCATTGATAACAGGCTTGGACAAAACAAAAATGAATCTCCAGCTATGATAATTATGTCAGTGTTGGTAAGTCCTCTTTATTTTCTGCAAATGCTCTACTTTGCTTTGCTACGATATAACCACCCCACTGCAGTTTCTCTTTATGTTAGATTTACGCTGGTATGAGTAAATCTGTTCTACATCTTCTATAGTTATGTTTAATACGTTCACTTTCCTATTAAAGTGCAGTAGTAGTGGACAGCAAGATGGAAGGAGGAGGGGGGAAAAAAGATTTGTAAAGGTTGGTGTTATTGGTGGGAGAGAAAATGAAAAAAGGACCTGTAGGACTGAGAGAAAACACAACTGCAGATAGGAGCTACTGTGGCCATGAAGCTGAGGAATGGTTTTATGTTTATTTTGTTCATTTTGCCTATTAAGATAAAAGACTCAGTCCAAATTAAATTTGCTGTATTAGTCTTTCTAACAGTCTTGTATAAATTTCTCAAAATCTATTAAAGTTGCAGCGAACAAAGAAAAATAAATTGCCTTTTTAGTATGTCCCATTCTCCAGTTCAGGAAAAAAAAATCAAATGAGTAAACAGCAGGCCTGCTAATAAACTTGGATTATTTCAGTATAAGCTCTGCTTACATTACAGGAGTATTCATTCATAAACAGAAAAGTAGGAGATATCAGCCCAGCTAGTGCAAAGATGAGCCATAGCAATGGCAAAGGGCTTGCTGATAAAATACAGAACAGGAGCACGTGAGAGAAATGCAGATTATTTCCTTATTCTTATGAAAGGGCATGTTATAGCTCCCCAAGTGTCTGTAGAAAAAATTAAATACAATTTTTTGTATTTCTGTTTACAGTTCAGTTGATAAGAACTGAAGTGAGGAAGGGAAGCAAACCCTCCATACTCATAACTATCCACCTGCTTAAATGATTATTTTTTATCTCCTCCATATCCAAATTGCTTACTCAGTTGCAGCTGTTGGAGCAGAAGGGGGATGGAGCTTTCTCTAATATACGAGAGATTGTATTTGAAGTTGTGCTGAGTAGATGCTTGGTATATTTCCACTTCCCCTAGCTGAAAAATGGGTTAATGGCAAGAAGGATGTGAGCTCTGCTCTCAGCAGTTTGTTTCTTGAAATAACTGCATTTAAAAGGAGACATTTAAAGATACGATATTGAAAATACCCTCTCTTTAAACAGAGGAAAATCCTTTATTTTATACATTCATTTACACAAATCATTAATGAGAATTGGCTTCAGCATATAGTTATTCTACTGAAATATATGTTGTATTTTGAGCTGTGCTGTATCTGCTTAAGTTACCTGGTCCTAATTAATAAGAAATGATTAAAATAATACCAAGTATGTGTCGGAATGGTCTGATACTGGCAGGAAATTTAAGATGGTGTTTGACACTATAGCAAGGGGTCTGCTTACACTCAGGCACCTTATTCACTCTGTCAGACTCCGTACTGCTCTGAGCCCTTTGTTAGAGATCGTAACAATATTTTGCCCTCAATATGCTTTTTCTGTTGTGACTGGTTTGTGTCATAGTGACATGAACGAGCTTGATTTTTGAACCAGATACACATGGCATGGGCCAGATGCTGTGGAAGCACAGAATTAACACGGTCCTTTCCCTTTCAAAGAGAACTTTCCTTTCAAGATGCATTGTCACTTCAGTAGATACAGATGATTTAAAGAATATTTTTAACTAATTACTAGCCAAATTATTACTACTTCTGCAAAACAGCATTGGACACACTTAAATGAAATTTCTTTTATTTATTTCTCTGTCTAGCTCCATCTGACTCCCTCCCATCAGGTGTTCATACACATTCATAAGATCCACCCCCACCCTGAGCCTTCTCTTCTCCAAGCTGAAGAGTCCCAGCTCTCTGAGTCCTCTCAAATGCCAGATCTTCTTGACCCTTAATCATGTCCCCCGTCATGGCCTTTCATTGAACTTGCTCCAGTAAGTTCACACCCTCCTTTTCTCCCTTCCAAATAAATTATTCCTGGGTTCTGTAACAGCAACAAAAAAGGTGGAGAGCTGTAAAAGTTACAGTGAAGCCTCTTACTAGTATGTCCTGAGATAGTTGTGGTTTTTTAAGGATTCCTTGATTTGCTGTTAATATACATGTTGTGTTCTACTGAAAAAATAATTTTGTTTTGTATTTGTAGTTGGCAGTCACTGAGGTTCAATCGGGTCTTAAGAGCAAACTTTCTCCCACAGTCATGAGATCTTAGTCATAAAACTTCACATACTTTATAAAATATGGAGCTTAAATTTGTTTATCTGCTTACAGCAGTGAAATTCCTACATGATAATGCACCAAACTGGGATTTAAAGAACAAGCCCCAGAATTTTGAAAATATGGGACAGCATCCTAGATTTTGGTTACAAAGTTATGATTTTTGTTTTTACAGAACTGATTTTTACTGCTTCCCAGCATGTAAACTACCTGTTGATTTGATTTACTACTGAGAGTGAGTGGTGACTCCAGGAAAAGAGTTTGTGTTGCCAGTTCCCATCCAGGCAGCTGCTTTGATAAGGGAAATGGAGAACAGATCGGTAAACATTTTACCTAAAGGCTTCACACAAGCTGTGTAAAGAGAATGTACTGGAATCATATGCTCTTAACATAGGAAACAATTTGTAAAGAAGTGTTCTGTCGTTCTACGCAGGGGAGAAGTTTAGCTTCTGGATTTCTCACTTGTGGTGACAGCATAAACATAACTTTTGCAAATGACAGGGACATAACCCAACAGGTAGTGTTAGTAATTTAATAAATGTTCTCCAAAGACTTAACTGGTAAAGCAGAGACTAGATCTTCCCTTGTGTTTTGTTAAGGACAAATTGGATACTGTTTACTTAAGTTTTTTGGTTTGCGTAAAATGTGTTTGCAGACATGCTTATGAACTGATAAAATGGCAGTATTTATTTAGAGGGGATACAATTCTGCCCTGTCCAAAAGATGGGCTGTTTCTTTGCAGTTGTCAGTAAATTCTGGTTACAGTCTATCTGTTCCATACAGCTGTCACCAAGGAGCATGAGGCTTGAAACAGGCTGGGAATTATCATGAAGGAAAGGTTTGAAGTTAGTACCCTGGTGATCATAGGACTTCCTTTGGCAGAGAAGGATTTGAATGTTAATAAAGCCCAGGAAAAGTTCTGCAGTACGGGGTTATATCCATCCCTAAATCAGGTTCCTTTTCAATAAAAGCAAGTGACAGCTTTAAAAAAGTAAGTCTGCATTGCAGGCACCACGCTGGCTAAGGCCTGAGAGGGGAGGTCTGCCTAGAAACATGTTTTTTATTATACTTCTCTAAACCTAATATATGTTGATAATCTGATTATAATGAATAAGTACTTTCTGTCTTGGACTATACTGCTGGCTTTTACCAAGGGTGATTACATTGTGACTCAAGTCAGAGGGTCAGATTAAAAATAATGGGGTTTCTGTTTGGAGGTTTGGAGCTTTTTGTTTGATTGGGGTTTTTTTTTAATACTTTATTAAAGATAACTTTACCAGAATTCACTGGTGTTATCTAGATGTGCTGTAGGAAGATAATTATTTTGTTTATCTTCTGTATGTTTTTTAGTAAATGTCTTTTCTGGACTGTAGCACAATTTATTCTGTGGGCTGGGAAGCTGGTTTCAGTAATGAGCGATTGAGTGCTACAGACACCTTCCAGTAGGACATTTTGATATTTGATTGTCTACAATTTATGATTTTGCTGATAGTAACTAAGCCAATAAAACTCTATTTATTTATTTCAAATGAGAATGTGTAATTAGATCAGCTGTAATTTCCATGTGCTGTGCTCAAGGGAACTTGTAAGACCTTTCCCCCCCGCACTGTGTGGAAGCTCAGGGTCTACATTACCAGAGCATTTAAACCACAGGGATGGAGGTTTTTGCATGTGGCCCCTGTGCAACAATACCAGTTAGCAAGAAGGGGGTACAAAATGTTCCAGTTTCCAATAATTTGTGTCTTTTTTGAGTTTCTCAAGCACAGAAAACCACCTCAGAAACATAAATAATAGGACCTACTAATACTAACTAAATCTGGTGTCATTGAAAGATATGTCTGTAATTCAGTGAATATTAACCACTGGTTTTACTGGTGTTTCCATGGAAGGAAAAAGGAAAAAAAAAAACCAACCAAAACCCAAAACAGACTAGTTTATGTCAGGATCTACTTATGCTGCAGATAATATATTTGCATATATTTTCCACACACAGCATATGGCAATTATTCAGAGTGCAACAGCCAAGTGTTAGGAGCTTATGTTACTTATTTCTAAGTATAGCTCAAATGTAGACTGCTTCACTGATCAGTTTTATGAAAGTTTTCATTTGTTTCATGTCTCAATATTCATTATTCAAAAATCCTTCCCAGTTCAGTTATGGAGAGTTGAGTCATTTCTATTTGAATGTTTTGCCTCTAGTTAGTACCCAAATATTTTTTAAAAAGCAGAAATAAAATGCAAGGAAAATGCATTGTATCTCTTACAGCTAAAGTGAAGCTGTGTTATGGAGATGCGGTGGTGGGATGTTTGTTTTAAACCTAACAGAGTGTTTTTATATCTTTAACAATGCTATACCTTTAGTTACAAACTTGAGTTTTTTATTTGCTGTCCTTCATTTGTTTCCACAATACTTAAAATTTGAGAGCTGCCTTAATAACATAATATAATTTCTAATTCTTCTTTTGCATTTCTAGAAGTGGAATAGTATATAAAAATAGAATTTTACAGTCATATTAATAAAATCTTTAATTAACTTACATGGTAGCATAAGGATTTTAAAAAGTCTGAGTCAATGTTCAGCTCCCAACTTCAAAGGAGGAATATTCCATTTAGATGTAAGTAGAGCGCATGAGTCAGCTCACCAGCTTTCTGGAATGTGCTTTTTATCAAGGGAGAGCAATGCTGAAGCTCAGGATATTTTTGAAAATATAGATGGTATGGATAAGTTAACTATGAGCAAATCATGGCCATGTTAAAGTATACTTATCTTGAGTCTTCAGCTTCCTGGGGTAAGGTATTATTAAAATCTTCTTAGACTTGTCTAGTAACATAAACTCTTACCCAGTTTGCAGAAAACCAGTTAACTAAACAAGCAACAGAACAGCCCTGTGCAGAAAGTTTACAGCAATGAAAGAAAGTGCTGTGTAAGTGACAGAGAAAGGAAGCTGTTCCGTGGCGATGAACTCGATATATATATACCGATAACTTAGTAATCTTTAAAATATCAGCCATTGTAAATGCTGTGTTTATATGCCAAATTTAATCAACCCTTAGTTTTCTTGCCACATTAGAAGTCAGTTTATTTCTTGCCACATTAAACGAGGTTACCAGGGCTGGGTATTATGGGGAAAAAAATCAGTGGGTGAGTCTCCTAGGTGAGGTCATCAGTTGAGAGCATCAGTTCTTGGAGGATGTGTCTGTAAGATGAACTAACGTCTGCAGTCCCACAGATCCTGGATGATTCTTGTGTTGGAAGGTTAAATTTGAAGGTCAGCTCCAGGTCACTGTCACTGCATTCTTAAATAACCTGTTGTGGAGGTTTTATTTCATAGGTAGGAGGTTAACAAAATGGTTGAATATTAATATGCTGTGAATTAGTGTTTTTTCTTTTTTTCCAGTTAATATCCAATTGAAATCAGTTTTACCTGCAAATCTTTTTCTAGTCTTAGCTGTGTTTGTATCTTGTTAAGAATGGTTTAGAATTGTACCTGGTGTCACCAATAGGTATGATACTCTGCATGTGGTGTAGGAACAGTTATATATACACACACCCTGTGTGTCTTTCTTCTTCAGTTCTCTGTAGCTTTTTGCTGCTGTTTAAATTTGCGCTCTTGTTTCCCATGGTACTCCTCATGGATTTCTGTGTTCAAGTGCTTTACTTCTGGTTTTTGTCACTCTTATTTTTTTTCTTTAATTATTCTTTACATAATGTTGCTTTGCCTTTTTTTTTTTTTCAGTCAAAGATATAATTTATTCAAGCAGCTATTGAAGTCCCTATAAAAGTGGATATCAACCTGATGTATTTTACATTGATTATATTTTCCACAAGAGGACAGTAATTCTAGGAATTAATATAATAATTTGCTAGTTCTTGAGGAAACAGGTCTTTTAGGACCTGAGTTGTGCATGTAACATTCTGAAGGAAAGTTACATGCAGTGTATGCATAACAAAACCTTCTGGATTAGTTTTGCTTGTCAAGCAGCAGTTGATACCTAATTAATATTAAAGGCTTATTATTAAATGACATGTTGACATCTGAGGCTAATCATAATAGTATTCACAGCAAAACAGACTTAAAAGGACTTCAGGTACCTGGTGCTTATTTTCTTTGCACTTCTTGTTCCTTCAGGATTAATTTTTAGTTCATTTCTTAATTAAAAAAAGGTTATTAGCAAATGTTTTTAATAGAGCTTTTGTAAATGTGGTGTACTTGAAGAGTGAGTAAAACTCTGGCAGCAGAGGTGATTCCAATTTGGTGTAGTTCATCTGCTCTTCCTTGATAAAGGCACATACAAGTGCCAGGACATTTTTCAGTTGTTTCTGCAAATTTCTGAATTACTTTTTTAAACTGTTTGTGCATTTAGACTAAGAGATATATTATGAAATAAAAAATCTACTACATGGAATTTTGCTTTCTCTGGGTTGCACAACTCCAGAGCTGGAAAGATGAAAAGTACTGCTGATACTTGATTGCTTTTGAGATATGTGGAGGTCAGTCAAAAGTTGTAATAATTTGTGTTGGTACCACAGTTGTCTCATGCTGAAATTCTCTACTTTCTAGGGAGGAGTTCAAACTGGAAAAAGTGGAATACTTCCACACCTTTCCTTTTTACACTTAACCCATCTCCTGGTTTTGCAGGACCTTTTTCTGTGGAGTATGTGTAGCTGGACTCTGCTTGTGGTAGGTTTTTTTTAATATTGGTACTTTGGAGTGACTCCTAATAGAGCTTGTTGCATCTAGCAGGAGCTGTTTCAGTGAGTGATTTCTTCCTGGTGTCACAGAAGGACAAAGATGCCTAAAGATGTGATGCAGAATAGCTGTAATCCATGACATGATTAAAAATAGCACAACAGATTGACAGATGGACCAGATAGATCTGGTAATGTCAGAGGTACCTGCTAGAAGTTTGTTGTTGTTGTTGGTTTTTAATAGAAACTTGCAAATATTGAGAGGAGCAGCAAAGGTTGCATGCCCTTTGGAGTTCTTCCAGCAGGATATTGTGGCAGATGATACATTAACTTCATGAGCAGGGCAAATCCCATCTGTTGCCAGAAAACTACTAATTTCTTGAAGAATATCGAAGAATATCACTTAATATCTGAAGAAATTCTGTATTCTTTATGCCATAAAATCTTTATTAACCATTAATGGCTACATGTTGCAGATATTTTCAGGTTCTAAAATTGGTCAGCAGTGAAAAGAGTTCCAGAGTACTCATGGTGTTAATGTCTGCGTCTGTTTTAGTCATCCCCTCTGAAAGTTATACATTCTGCTAAAATCTAAGATCAACACAATTTTGTATAAATTAATCCATGCTGTTTTCAGACTGAAATGGCAGCGCTCGTTAGACTCATTTACTGGTGTTTGACTTGCTTTTCCTGCAGTACTCTAAACATTATATTCCAATGATTTTTACAGGGATGTGGATCAAGCTTGTGGTGTATAAAGTACTGGAAGTTTTGATTTGACAAATAGAGCTAGCTTACCTAGTGATAGTTTAGAATAAATAATAAAATCTGTTTGTAAGAGACAGAGTGTTCTGTGGATGTGGGTTGTGGAACAGAAATCAAAGTGTAAAAGGTGTTGTTCTGGAGCTGAAAATGGTCGCTGCTTTCAGTTATATTTTCTGGATTATTGAAGTTCTGTGTGCTGTGGAGGATCACCCCTGAAGTTTAATTTTCTTTTATATTATTTTACAATACAGTTAATGTTGGTCACATCTTTCTTTTAAAGAGAGATATTGTTTGTCCGTGACAGGTCTTAAATTTTTCTGTTAAAACCAGGCAAATTTAAGAATTTTATTGGAAAATACACGTTCCTTTTTTCCTAAATAAATTTTGTATAGAATACTTGTTCATTCTTCTTAAAAAGTGTTTTTCCAGTAGTAGACATGCTTTCAGGGATAGAAAAAGAATATATATATATGTGAAATAATATAACAGCAGATATTTACAGGTTAGGCTAATAATTTCTCTCTGTTAGAGCTAAAAATGGAGTTGAGTGTTAAAAAACAAATTACAAGGCACAGCCAGTTTTCAGATATATTCAGAATGTTCTGTTACAAATGCTGCGGCTTGCTAATTGCTTTTAAACTAGGGTATTTGTGCCTGTGATGATTATTGCAAAGCATCATTGGAGTCTAACAACCAGTGTCCTAATTGGGGTTTGATTTGCAAAAAGTATTTGAGAAACATGATGCTGTGGACTTGCAGTTGTATTTTAAAGGTTCCTTGTAGATGGATTTCAGTATGCCATTCTCCAACAGACATTGGATGACAACACTACATAAAATAAGTGAGGTCTGTGTTGGAGGGAATGTTGGTTTCAGAAAAAAAAATAACTTCTTAATCTACCTCTTTCTATTATTATTTCTAAGAAATTGCTTCAGGGATTTTTTTTATTTTTTGCTTAGTTTTTTTTAATAATTTGGCCGTGGATTCAGCATTAACAATATTAAATTTCAAAAAGACAAAATAGCAATACAATTAAAAAAAAAAAAAAAGCTATTGACTGACAAGAAGGCCTCATGCAATCTACAGTGTTCTAAGGGGTGGGAGGGGGGAAGAGAGAGACGAGGCAGTGAATATTCTATTTCTTTATATCAGGAGATGAATCTTACCTCCAAATACTGTTTCCTCGTTAGAAAATCCAAACAAGAAAAATTACAGATTTTTAAATTAACTATCCATTTCACATTAAAAATGCTATTATATTTTTATACCTAAAAAGAGTAGTGAGTGGGCTGATATGTGTGCAAACAGATGAGATGGAGTGATTTACACAGATCTTTGATGCAGTGTGCTTTCAGAGATTATCTGTGTGTATGTATCAGAACCTGCAGCATAATCCCACAAAGAAATTCTTCTTGAAGAAATCTTGTAGCTATAATAATAGATCTTCTAGTACTGTCGCTTTTTAGAAGATTTTTCTGAGAAGCTCCTTCTTTTTTGTGTACCATGTATCCACTGTTAATTTCTCTCACACAGTCAGGGTTTATGAAATACAATACCTGGTATTTTAATAATCATGCAAAGTGCTGCTATTAAAGGCTTATTTAGTTACTTACACACATGGTGGGTTTTTTGGTTGGTTGGTTGGTTTTTTTATGGCCAGAAGCTAAACACGGGAAGGTCAGAGAAACTCTCCTTATGCACTTAATTTATTTGGGGTTTTTTTAGGTCAGATATAGTTTATTCAATTTGAAGTTCTCTCCTGTGTTTTGATCCAAATGTAGACATTCCATACCAAATTAACTGTGAGAGAACTGTACAGATAATATTATCCCAGACAGGTGTTTTCTTTTATATCTTCAGCTGTGTTCACTGTATCCAGGATGTTTACAAAGGAAAAGAAAGATTTCAGCCCTTTCTGTTTAATTTTCTGATTTGAGTGTTCAATTTCTAGTAATGCCTCTGTGGCACCACCATCAGAACTCGATCAAAGTTACCAAAGTGAAGAGAGAATATTAGAATCTCCTCTCTGCATTTGTGACCTAATTCATACTTTCCTATCACGGAGCCTTAGTTACTCCTCTCTTGTGCTTTTCTGCCTTTCCCTTTTACCCTTGGGTTGTCACAAATTTCTGGTGACCTTCTGAGAAGGGCATGTGCTCCTGAGCTGGAAAATGGAAGCCAAAATAAAAGAATTAATATAATTACTGAGAAAGTCAGCAAGCGGAGAGAGCATTTCTGATTTACAGATAATTTAACAGTGGAGGGGAGGAGAAGTTATTTTCTGTACTGACTTATTTTTGTCTGGAAACAAAAGTCTGGGTAGGGAGCTGTGAAATTCACTACCTGAAGCAGTCAGATCCTCAGGAAAACTCGTGACTGGTAGCTGAGGTTGGTTTTTTAGTTTCTATTATGTGTTTCATTCTCTGTTGATCGCATGAACAGCTGCTTTCCCCGGGGGTGTGGAACTACTTACTGTTTTGAATTTGAACAAAGTGGCTATATAAAAATTTTTACAAGCCATAATATAAATTAATCAAATCAACACTGTCTGTGCAATTTGTTTGGCATTTTTTTTTTGCATTTCTGTCTTCTTGTTATTGGCCATAATGCTGCCATTGACACTAAGAAAGCTTACCTTTGAACTTGCCATATTAGATCATACTGGTAATTTAGTCCAATAATTTCAGTAAAAGCAGCAACAAATCCTGTCAGAAACTTACATGCAAAACATAAAAGGGGTAAAACATCTTCTTTTCTATATAAGCTGTAATGTTGACTAGTTGCAAAGTTGACTAGAGTCCTGAATTTAAAAGTGTCATATTTATTGCAATATGGCTTGCTGTAAATTATAGAAGCTTTGGATGTTTTTAATATCGGTGTTTAATCTGTTTTAAATTTTGTTAAAATCATGGCACTTTCTGTGGCAACCATAGCCACTCTAATAATGTTTTACTGATTCAGACATTCCTTCCAAATGGAATCTGGATTAATTAATTCAGGTTAATTTGGGGTTAATAAAGAAACCCTTATTCTTTTGTTATGGAAGAAAGCTTGCAGGAAAGAAAGAAAGAAAGATTCTTGATCTATCTGTAATTTAAATCAATCATTAATTTATATACTTATTTCAATTTACCTTCTATTAACCTCATTTCTGAAGCAATCAATGTTCCTCTCCTACCTCTATTAAGTATTTCCAGCCAATATAGCAGGTTCAGATATAAGAATTTTCTATAATGCTCATGAACATTTTTTTTTAATTGCTAAATATACGTAGAATATTCATCTTTCACCTTCTACTCCTGCCTTATATACCAAACCCTTTGGAATAGTGATTATTTTGAACAGGGGGTGGTTTGCCTTTTGCTATGGACAACATATCAAATGTTGTAATATCATCTTCAGTGTGTGCCATCTGGGTCTGATGCTTCCATTGTCAGTTGGCTTTGGTGCTTCCAGCGTGTTCAGAGAAGAAAGCCTAGTCCCTAAGTAGAGTTATTACTTCTAGCCTGATTTATATGGGAGATACTTTCTATAACATTTTGTGATAGTTTAGCTTAGCTGGCAGCCACTTGCTGCCCCCTTCCCTCCCGCCCCCTTACCCCAGGGAACTGGGGAGAGAATTGAAGGGGTAAAGGTGAGGAGACTTGTAGGTTGAGATAAGAACAATTTAATAATTAGAGTAAAATTAAAATAATAATAACAACAAATATATATATATATATATAAAATGAGTGATGTAGAGTACAACTGCTCACCATCCGCTGATAATGATCCTGGAGGAATGAAAAGGAACTGGAAAATTGCAGTCCCGGAAAAGTGAGCCTGAGTGATTCCCGAGAGAATCCCCCCCTTTCCAGTCAATCCCGGTTAATATACTGAACATGATATAATGTGATGTGGAATATCTTATTGGCACATCCAACTGTCAGTTCTGGGTTTTACCAACTCCTACACTTTTCTTCTCCCAACCGCTTCCAGTCCTCAGCTCTTGCAAACTGGCCCAGCACAGTGTCCTTGTAGTTACCAACATTGTTCTCAGAACAGTCCTCACTCAAACCAAAACACGGCTCTTTCTAGCTACTAAGAAGAAAATTAACCCTGGCCTAGCAAAACCAGGACACATTTTTGCTCATTTTATTTAAAATTATGTTGTAAACCGCAGAACACTAATCTAGCAATACTACTGCAGTTCTTGTGTCTCTAAGCTTTTTATGCATTCTGTATAATATTATGCTGATTGAAATTTTTTTCTGGCAAAATTCAATCATTCATACACTTTTTTTCTGCTTTTTAATCCTTTTCCAGGAAGTGGGAAGATACTAAACTGAGCAAAGCAATAGCTTTTCTTCCATCAGCCAAAGAGCATCCATTTCATTAAGAACCAGAAATCTTGTTTGAAATACTTTTTATATTTTCTATGAGAAAATTTGTTAGGAAATGGGAGAAAAAAATATTGCTTAGAATGTTTTTAAATAAAACATACCTGTCTGTTATATACTTTTTAATGCTAACTTTGTTGCTCTGACACATCTTATATGAATCATTCCTACCAATACTGACTTGGGGTATTCAGTATTCTGTAATTTGTTTACTGTTTGCACATGCGACTGAGATTTGACTTTCTTCTGCAAAAGTGCTGCTCAGCATTTTTGAAGCTGTGTTGTGTTCATGAAGCACATGTGTTCATGTATTTGTGTGGGATGCTCAGGCTAAGACAAAGGGCTTTTCTGGTCTGTACTGTGATTTCAGTGTAGCAGTCTGAAGTTGACCGAAGAGAATGACAGTGTCTTGAGTTGGGAGGGACCCGTAAGGATCATCGAGAGATCATCACTGGTGCAGCACACTGTCCTTTCTTCAGACTCCAGGGAATAAGCAGATGAAATTTATTAGGCAGTGAAAGAAGACTGAGGGAATTTGTTGCAACTGGAGAACTGAGGCATGACATGTTTAGGGGAGAAGGCTTTTGGGAAGGGGCAGATGGCACTAAAATTTCTGCAAGGCCTTTGCTGCTTGTCATTTTTTCTATATGAGTGCAGATAGGTGAGGGAGATCAAGGAGTCCTGTCGCTAATACAGGCACATAGCTGAGAAGGGAATAGTTTGGTGGCCTGGTTGGCAGAAATGAGGCGTATTTTACCCGAGTCTTGTCAAGCAGATTGCATGAGATACCAGCTGAAATGCAGTCAGTGAGAACAAAGTAATTTGAATTTCAAAAAGAAGAAAATAAAACTTTTGAGGTTTATAGCAGAGAAGCAATTTAAGAGGTGGCGTGTCTGGCTTCTTAGCCCATGGGTTATTTTAAATGATAGAATCACAGGATGGTTTGGGTTGGAAGGGACCTTAAAGCTCATCCGGTCCCAACCCCCCTGCCATCAGCAGGGACACCTTCCACTAGACCAGGTTGCTCAAAGCCTCATCCAGCCTGGCCTTAAACACTTCCAGGGAGGAGCAGCCACAGCTTCTCTGGGCAACTTGTTCCAGTGTCTGACCATGCTCACAGCAAAGAATTTCTTCCTAATATCTAATCTAAACCTCCTCTCTTGCAGTTTAAAGCCATTTCCCCTTATTTTGTCATTAACTGCCCTTATAAAAAGTCCCTCCCCAGCTTTCTTGTAGCTCCTTCAGGTACTGGGAGGTCGCTATAAGATCTCCCTGGAGCCTTCTCTTCTCCAGGCTGAACAGCCCCAACTCTTTCAGCCTGTCCTCGTAGGAGAGGTGCTGCAGCCCTTGGATCATCCTTGTGGCACTCCTGTGGACTGTGGAAGGCGACTAATGAGTCTGTGGAAGGTGACTAAAAAAACCAAATTAATGTAAGTTATATCTCTGTTCATATGTGTGAAATTTCTAAATGGATGGAGAATTCTGAAATAATTCCAAGGAGGTGCAGGTACCCCGCACACACAGCCTTTCCTCACACCAGCCATCGCTGTATGTTTCTCTGGCTGTTGCTGCACAGCAGCGTTCTGCCTAAACCAGTTGGTAAACTGTTAAATGTTCCTTTTCTCCACCGACCAACATGGCATGTGATCTAGTGGGATCTGACGGTGCCAGCAGCCGTGGGAGCGCAGGGCAGCAGGTGCGCTCAGCCCAGCGCTTGGATGGAAGATGGGAACGGCTCAGCGTGGAACTGGCAGCAGGATTTGAGGATGTACCATATGCGTACAGAGACGCTTGCAAGGAAATAGCAGAGCAAATTTAGAGTCACACCGCACCAAAGATCTATTTGTTTGACTACCCCTTTCTGATGCTGTTGATCATTGCTCAATAAGAAGTGAAGAGCCAGCTGGGATTTTCCTGTCCCAACACAATATGCTTCTCTCTGAAGAGATGTCTTAGTAGTTTTGAGGGAATAATTTCAAGATAAACGTAGAAGAAACAAAGGATTTAGAGAAGTATCCAAACTTGTATAGAAGGTGCTTAACATGATTGCCTGGGATTATCAATATGTGTCTAGCTACTTCTCTTTGAAGAGATGCTGGTTTAAGTATTTTTCTACTGCTTTTTGTTATTTTCACAAGGCTGAATGAATTGTAAGATTCTTTCTCCCTCAAATTCGATTGGAATTGCCAGGAAGGTTCAAAAATTACGAGAGGTGCAGGGTGCACAAGCCTTCCTTTTATGAGAAACTGGCCTAACTTTCAGTAAAAACTGTATATATATATATGCATGAGATCCCTCAGTCTAAATACACATTTTGTCTGGTACTGGATTTTTTTTTTTAAATATTGCTCAGAAAAGCATATGACCAGTAATTTTTTTTTTTAAATGATTTTTGGGTATTTGTCAGGGTATCAAGTACAGTGTAGCCCTTATCATACATTAGGTGCCAGATGCAATTAATGATACTGGGAAGTTATCATCTTAAAACAGGAATTTGTATTAATCTGAAGATCCAGTGACAGGACATGATATAAAATGTAGAATATGTTAACTGCTTCATGTTTTGTGATACAATAATTTAAATTCTACAAACCAGATGAACTGTATCTCTAAGGCTTTAGCCTTTATTACAATGAATCTTTGTGGTTTCTTCCTGCTTTCATCAGTGTGAGGATACACATAAGGTATTTTTGATTATTTATGGTGGATATCATTCAGTAGTATTGCTTGTGTGTCTTTTGATAGCTTTCCTTACAGTTAATAGTGGTAGCTGCTAATAGGCAAGTGGTGTTTGAGCAGGTGCACAGGTGCTGGGAGTAGCTGGAAGCACAGTTCCAAGCAGGTGTTCTTCACATAGCCCATCAGGTGGGGCTGACTTCCCATGTGAAATCTGTTGTGTGAAGTACAAGGCAACATGTCCAAAAGCATCAAAATGGATTCTGGATATTCTATCCAACACGGTGGCCATGCAGTTACCAGCAGAAATGCAGGAGCAGAATTTACCAGTTACAATCTATACAGGCTCGTCTTCTCCCAGGTGGAATTTTAATTAGTTCCTGGATATAAGATTTTATTATTTTGGTTTAATTTCCCTTTTATGGTTTCTCATTTGTTGGGTTGGGTTTGTTTTTATCAAATGTTTGTGATTTCACAAGATTTTGGATTTTTGTGATAATTAAATTTTCCGGTTGCCATAATGAAATTTGCCATTATTTGTGTCCAAATAATGCTGACGTGAGCAAGGTGAAGTAAGTAACGTGAAGTGAAGTAAGTGAAGTGAGTAACGTTGGTGGTCAGCAGGTAGAAAGATTTGATTCTGCTCTACAAGGCATAATTTAAATGTGAAGCTTGATTTTTCTCAGCTGCTAAGTGCTGCTGCTAATGGAAGTACTTGTTTTATTTTTAGGCACTTCTGTGCCTAAGTGCCTAAATCGTGGAAATGTAGGCATGATTATAGGGGAAATCGTGCTCCAAGGCTGAACCAGAGCTTCAGGGAAGACAGCAGAAACACTGCAGCTCTTTACTAAATATATGTTGCACAGAAGAAAGCGCATGCAATGAGCTTTTAGTGATTGATAGTACAGCTAAGCACCTCTCCTATGAGGACAGGCTGAGAGAGTTGGGGCTGTTCTGCCTGGAGAAGAGAAGGCTCTGGGGAGATCTTATAGCAGCTTCCAGTACATGAAGGGGGCCTACAAGAAAGCTGGGGAGGGACTTTTTATAAGGGCAGTTAATGACAAAACAAGGGGAAATGGGTTTAAGCTGAAAGAGGGGAGGTTTAGATTAGATATTAGGAAGAAGTTTTTCACTGTGAGGGTGGTGAGACATTAGAACAGGTTGCCCAGAGAAGCTGTGGCTGCTCCTCCCTGGAAGTGTTTAAGGCCCGGGTGGATGAGGCTTTGAGCAACCTGGTCTAGTGGAAGGTGTCCCTGCTGCTGGCAGGGGGGTTGGGACTGGATGAGCTTTAAGGTCCCTTCCAATCCAAACCATTCTATGATAATCTATTTGTATTCATCTTCAATACACCTGTTCAGTGAATTGAGTAAATCTGCTTGTGTCACTGGCCACATGTCCTCGTCCTTCATAAGAGCAGTGGAATCATGAAGATCAAAGCATCACTGTCTCTCTCCCAGCAGAGGTGTGTACGTGGCAGGGTGCTTGGCACACGCCGCTGATTCCTGCAGTCCTTGAGCAGTCAGATCGCTTCCCCTCTTGTACCAGCCAGGCTGGGTGTGCTTATATGCAAAGCTGTGTGCAGATGACTTACAGAAGCATTATTTCAGCTACATGTGATCAAAAGTTCCGGTGTCTGTGGTAACATGGAGCAGTGGGCAGTGGTGCACCATGCTGGGATACTGCTCTGGAGCAGCGGTGGCATTTCATTCTCCTCAGCAGTTCTACTCCTGCTGTACCGCTGCAATGAAGGAGAGTGTTCACAACTGCTCCTCGCTCTGCTGTGCTGCCCTTGTGCTTACTGCGCCTGCAGTCAGCATGGGCCCTGTGACTTGTTCTGCTTGGATGAATGGCCACAGGCCTTGGCATCAATATTTGTGTGCAGTTAAACTGTGGCAGTTGTGAGAAGTGTGGAAATGCTGCTGCCTTGATCAGTTATTAATTTTCAGAAGTACATGTGAATGTAGGGGTTAGATTCTTTGTTTCAGACATAAATTGTTTGCAGAAGAAGTATGGGTTTAAGCTGAAAGAGGGGAGGTTTAGATTAGATATTAGGAAGAAGTTCTTCACTGTGAGGGTGGTCAGACACTGGAACAGGTTGGCCAGAGAAGCTGTGGCTGCTCCTCCCTGGAAGTGTTCAAGGCCAGGTTGGATGAGGCTTTGAGCAACCTGGTCTAGTGGAAGGTGTCCCTGCTGCTGGCAGGGGGGTTGGAACTGGATGAGCTTTAAGGTCCCTTCCAACCCAAACCAGTCTGGGATTCTGTGATTCTATGATTCTATTGTAACACCTTTGTTTTCTATGTGGCATTTGGGCAAAATGACACTTAATCAGATGGCAGCATCTTGAGTCAGCTGGACACCAGGAAAGTCCATTCTTCTGTAAGCTGCTACTAGAGGGACATCCCATGGTCAGGGTTAGTCACTTGTCTAGAAGTGACTAACCCTGGTCATCTGCTTGGAAAAAAGTTTGAGTGAGTAAGGTGATAAAGCCAATATACATTTTATATTTAATTCACCTCGGAGAGTCTTATGATGCCAATTATAGGGGAATATTTTGAATATAAATTCATGATCTGTAGCTGAATGCTGGGTTGTTTTTTTTTGGTTTTGTTTTTACTTATGATCCTTCTTTTTCATGTAAGAATGCACAGCTGTGACTGTTCCTTCAGGGAGGATTTAATTTCCTAGTTACTCATGAGTCAATCTGTGCACAATTGCTTTCAAGTAATTCCTGCCTTTACCATGTAGGAACTTTTGGAGAAGGATAAGTAGAATAAAATGCTTGGCACCTTTGCATCTCCCCATAAAGTGTGTGTGTGTGTGTATAAGCAGGCTGTGTAAGTGTGTATATGAAACAAGGACTTCAGTTGGTGTTGTCAGCTTGCGTAGCTGTGGCTAGATGGCTTCCAATTGACTTGGAGTATGTGTAGAGTAAATTATTTCTGCTTGCAAAAGACCATATATTTCTAGAATCTCTGGGTATATTTAGTAGCCTCTTGCAGTACCTCTTAAAGTACAAGAAAGCAACATGAGTTTATTTGTTAGATGTATGATGTTAATATATTCTAAGATAATAGAAAATAGCCAGTCATTTATCTGAAGTCAGTGTGGAAGGGTGTGTATGGATTGATTTCTTTCTTCATGAGCACATGTGTTGAAAAGTGCTAGGTTTAGAGATATCAAAAAAGCATGGCTTTTTCTTTTGAGTAGTAGACAGCAGAATTTTCCCTACCTTTTTTGGCACTGCTTTTTAAAAAATGGTAATTATTTTACATTGATGGAACAATGCTTTTGAAGAAATTGCAACATTTTCTTTAAATTGCAACATTTTCTTTAAATGGGAGATTTCTAAATTACAATGCATCTCCAGTTGTAATATTTGTAAGAAGTCTCGTGTCCTCACAGATTCACAAAACTGACTACCTCTCATACAAATAAGGACTTGGTGGTATGACAAAATATTTAAGTCAGGAATGCAAAAAAGCAATAAAAGAGTATTTTGGAAGATCTTGCCCCTGGAAATTAAATAGTACATCTTCTTTTCAAAATTCTCAAGAAAAAATCCCACTGGAGCACTACAGCGAGAGGAAGGGAAGATGAAGGATACAGAACACAGGCACAAAATTCCCATTTGTAGTTATGTAACAATATGGAATAATCCATCGTTTGTTATCACTAATTATTTCAGGTATTGCTAAATTAAAGATAAAAATACCATTGTGAGCTCACGTACCAGCAGATGTTAGTTTATTGCATCAGTTCTTCGTCTTGCCTGGTAATGTGTTTGCATGCATGTTACTTATACATTAGCCTTTCTTTTTGACAGATCTATCATCTTGCTAATGAATAGATTAAAAAATGACAGCTCTTAGAAAACACAAATACAGTTCCTGTTTGGAAACTGGGAAGGCCATTATTTAACAAACTTTTTCTGTATATTGGTCTTATGGCCATTTAAAACATTTTTTGTGAGATGTGAAATAATTCCTCAGATTAGCAATTTCATTCTTCTGCTAGAAAGAACAGTTTAAGATGTTTTAAAGATTACTTGGCGTAAATACAGTTTTCTGAAGTGTAGAGTTTTTTTCTTATATTTACATATTTGTTTTTGGCCGTTTTCTTGTAAATCCAGCTTTATTAGGATTGTGTGGCTGTAAAAGAAAGGGAATTGGTGTAACATGTACTTGAATCTGTTCACAGAGGGAAGAAAAAGTTATTCTTCCTTAAGAGGGAATAAATGTAATTATTTCAAACGCAGCAGCAAGATAGTGTGAAAAAAATCTTCTTAGTTTTTAATGCTGTTGTGAGCAGGTTGTTGAAGTATCTGGTGTGTTTCGTTGTGGTAGAACTTGCGGTATGTCCTTGCTTTTAGCAGGTTTGTTAATCAGCTTGTACCATATTCATTGTAAAAGGAATATAAAACTGTGGAGACAATAATAAAAGTGAGTAAGGTTCGAGAAGCATTGCAGTGGATAGAAGAGAAAGGTAGAAGGTTTATGAGTCATCAGCTTTTACAGATTCGTGGCAGTCTTTTATGTTTCTGTTCCAAATGAATTGGCACTGTCTCGAACTCCTTTCATCAGCGTCCCTTTTAACTCCCCTTTCAGTACAATGCGCTTTGTCATTCAACCCACACTTTTCTCTGGATTTTAAATTCTTTTGAGCTTTTTTTTTCTCTGCAGGTTTTCTTACACTGCCACCTGTACTGACTTGTTTTAATTAAAGTGTCAAATTTAGCTGTGGCCATAAGCATTAAATCACACACAAAAGGACTTAACAAGGAGAGCCTCATAATTGACTTTGCAAGCTTTTACATTGTCATGAATGTCTTACTAGGTAAATTTTATAGACCAGAGGAGATTTTGTTACTGATAATTTCTATGTCTAGCATATTTGAGGGATTTCTTCATACTTCCAAGCACACTAAAGACATCGGTGTATTTGTGAAAGAGGATGAAATAATCATACTTTTAGATTTAAAATTAAGGCAAATGATGATGAAATTTAGACAATCATAGAATCATAGAATGGTTTGGATTGGAAGGGACCTTAAAGATCATCCAGTTCCAACCCCCCTGCCATCAACAGGGACACCTTCCACTGGACCAGGTTGCTCAAAGCCTCATCCAGCCTGGCCCTGAACACTTCCAGGGAGGAGCAGCCACAACTTCCTTGGGCAACCTGTTCCAGTGTCTGACCACCCTCACAGTGAAGAACTTCTTCCTAATATCTAATCTAAACCTCCCCTCTTTCAGCTTAAACCCATTTCCCCTTGTTCTGTCATTAACTGCCCTTATGAAAAGTCCTTCCCCAGCTTTCTTGTAGCCCCTTCAGGTACTGGGAGGCCGCTATAAGATCTCCCTGGAGCCTTCTCTTCTCCAGGCTGAACAGCCCCAACTCTTTCAGCCTGTCCTCGTAGGAGAGGTGCTCCAGGCCTCGGATCATCCTGGTGGCCCTTCTCTGGACTTGTTCTAACTGGTCCATGTCTTGACAATGGTGTGTTGCACTGTTGGCATTACAAAACAATGATGAATGATACCTAAATACTCATTTAATATTCTGGTTTTAAAGCCAATTGGTACTGAAGTCTGTTTGCAGTTTGCAAGGAATAAATCATGGTTGCATTTTGTTTTGTAGTGAGCGTGGCTTTAAGAAAAGAACCAGCCTTGTCCCACACAACATGAACAATATAACGTGAGAGTTAAGAATAGCGTCTGTGGTTCTCTGGGGTGGAGGAGGAATAAATATCTCCCTGTCTACTGCTCTTTTAGGGTAGAGTCGTGTACAAATGGATGCGTGCTCTTTGGGACAGGGTTTTTCACTGAAAAGGCTGGAAGCCATACGTAGGCAGATGAGGAAGTCGGCACACTTTTAGTAACAGTGTGGGGGGAGGATGGATATCTGCTGATTTGCCTTCAACCGTGGAATCTCTCAAGTGAGTCTGTCTTTGAAGCCGTAAAATACATTTTGATAGGGGAAAACATGTAGCAAGAAATGAGCTGTTTGCTGTGGTATTATCTTCTTTATTCTTGCAAGGATAAGGATAAGAACAGTGTCTTAAAAGTGATGAAAGTAATGAAAAATACAGATATTCCTTTTTGTCCAGACCAGTTTATGCACACCAAAATGCTGTCAGACCAGCAGTATTGCCAGTACTAAGCATTCAGAAGTAATAAAGTCCCTGAGAAACTGCTACTGTGTTGGAACATATGAGCCTTTAAAATATGTGAGTTGTGAGAATGAAAGCTCAGGAAGCCAAATATTTTTTCACTTTCTTATATCTATTTGATTTTTTTTTTTCCCCCAAATATATCAAGTATAATACTTTTTTCTCTTTCTCATTGTCATGTATTGTAAATTGAATTCTCATCTAATTATGGTGTTTTTAATAAATATGGTATTGAGATTTAATATTTTCAAAGCCCGTGTCAGTAACTGGGAAATCTGTTCAGAGCACTAATGGGTCCATATATAAACTATCTATATGTCTATATATAAACTATCTATATCCAGTTTGGTACTGGATTTCCATTTATCATTCTGCCCAAGCCATCTTGAGCAATTGGGCGTATCTTTCTTATGGAATACATATCAGTTGAGTTAATGATTTTCCAGTTGTTTGGAAGTTGGGTAGAATACGTTTTGAGGTAAAGAACAGTCTTTCTGCTGGGCAGACATTTTTCTTCAGTTGCTGAAATTCTCTTTGTGCATTAAATCTGCCAGGCAGAAGCTGGCCCGTGATGCGCAGGTGTTCATGCATTTCTCTTACCAAAGGAGCAGGGCAAATTGCACAGATAAAAGATACAGCGCGGGGAAAAAATGAGTAATGCTTATGGTGCTCACACGGTTTTCCTGTAGATGTTGATATTCACATCTCTCTGCCTGAGAGCTTTTTGCCTTCAGCTGAGATACAAAATCTTCCTCTAATCAAGGTCACCATTATTGGAACTAATTGGGCTGTTGGTCCACAAGAGATAATTGCCTCCCCTCTAGAAAGGTTTTGGGATGTGAGCTCTTTGGGTGTCATGGGAACTGTCTCTCTCTCTCATTACTCAGAATAATACATAAATGTGTTCCATTCAGATTAATGGGACATGAACATTTGTCAGAAAAGACATATTCATGAGCTGCCATGAAATATTGTGGATGTCTGTATTTAAACGCTTGTTGGAACAAGGCAATAGTGATCTACTATTACTGTGCTAAATTGTGAGTCAGTTATCGTTGAGTTGCATCCGTCTTTGAGGCATGAGTAGTGTTCAAGTGACTCAGGCACATGGTACTCACTTCTACAGTGAGTCACGGGCTGAAACCAGAACAGAATAGTTTTGGTTTAGTATTTTACATAATCAAAACCTCACATTGATTTTTTTTTTAATTATTTTTTTTTTTTTTCCATCTCAGAAATCCTTTTTGAAGTAATACCATTCTTTTTAACCAGAGAGAGAGAAATTTATGTAGAGGGAAATAAACTGCTTTACCTAGAACTATTTGCTAGGGTGTTACTCTTTCAGTTTTCATACAGGCATGGTCTTGTTGATCCCCTGTGCCTATAAAACTGAGATTTTAGAGTTTTTTTTCTTCTATTACTTGACCTGTGTTTTTGCAATGATTTGCCTGCCCTTTCTAATTGCAATCTATGAATTTATAGCGTGTTAAAATGCTTAAAATTAAATAAGAAAATAATAGCATACCTTTTGTAGTCTGGTCCCTTTCAAAGTAAGGAACATATATATCATGTTAAGATAGGTTGTGTAACCGTGTTCCTTTATCTGGCCTAAGGATTGACTTGCTTGGAAACTTCTTTGAGAGAGGAGCTCAGCTGATTCCATGAGCTATTTCTCCTCTGTTTTCTTTCTTTTAGCTTATTAGAAAATTTTATCGTGTGCTGGCAGATCCTAACTGCACTGCAAAGAAGAAGAGTACAACCATTGTGCTCATCTGTATTCGGCTGATAACTGAGATTTATTTAAAGGACTCTTTCTAATGGTATTTCAGATTTAATAACGCCAAACTTTAGATGGTGATAATGCTGCTGATAGTTCAGAATTAGTCTTTAGCCTTCTTACCCGATGACATTTAAAAAATTCAGTGGTGTTATTCTGCCCTTCTTCCAGTGAAATATATTGAATTTTTCTTTTCTGTAGTTTCATTTTAGTCTCATATCACAACATTGGAATAACTGACTGGGCTTTGGGAACCTGTATTATTTCAAGTGATAAAGATATTAAGAGAGTTGGTGAGTCAGACTCCATAGAGAGTATTGGACTCTACTGGCCTAGCATAAATTTTACTCCAAGAAATGTTTTTCTGAAGTTTGGTTAATATAATTAAATTCTTATTAAAACAAGGCACTTGTTAAAAGCCATTACACTCACTTGCCATAGTGATCTTTTTATATTGCAAGCTAATGAATAATTTTTCCTTGGTTTCTCTTTTTCAAAAAATTAAAAATGTATATCATATATATAAAGTTATTTATTGGAGTAAATTTTTTATATAAAAGAAATTTTAATATTTGTTATATAAAAATGTACACTTATATATAAGCCTAAAATAGAAATACAAACCATAAAGATTTTAAATGTATAAATATATGTGTTAAAAAAGTTAAAAGGAATTACAAGAAGGTGTAGCCCTACAGAACTGTGCTATTTGCTGAGAATTACAAATTGCACAAAGTTGGATTTTGTGGATCCGTTTCTGTGCCTCTTTAAGGTCACCTACCATTGATGTGATTTAAATTTAAGAGGCCGTTCTTGCTTGTCCCTGATTCATTTACAGCACAAACATCCTTGGGACAGTGAGAAAAATCCCCAGTGTTGAGCTCCGCCGTTCTCCTCCTGGGGTTCACCCTGGAGCCACTGGAGTGCCAGACTGGGGGGACACCGGGCACAGGGGAGGTTCAGGTCAGCATGAAACTGTCCTGTCTCTCTGCACTGCTCCTCTGAGCTCCTGGTGCCTCTTCTCCCGCCTCCACTTCTCCAGCACTGTCTCTCCTCTTCATCCCACTTCTTTGAGGAAGGGTTGGTAGAAAGTCATCGGTGGGTTGATGTGAGGAACGGTCCCTGTTGCTATAGCAACTTTCCTGGTGCACACTGCTTCTCAGTTTGCTGTAGATTACCTTCTCCTGCGTCCTTGTCTTCATGCCTGTTGCTGTGAACATCATGGGCTTCCCAGCCATGTCTGTGCGGATGGTTCAGCCAATTCTCACTGACTGCCTGGTAGCACAAGGCTGTGCATTCTGAGATGGGTGTCATTAGAAATGTGAAGCCCAGGAAAAAAATACACAGTTAAGCTTTGTGCAGAAAGCTGTAAATCATTGGTGTTTGGGTTTTCTTGGTTTTGTTTTTTTTTAAAAAAAAGCCTAGTTATTGAGCTTTTTTTTGCTATGTCTTTATTAGGAGTTTAAGCAACAGAGGATGGAATGGTTGTTAATGGAGGTTTCACTGTATTAATTTACCTTCTGTAATCATGGAGATGGTTTGCAAAATACCACGTAATTAATGATCCTGGATTCTGATACAATACTTGCACTTGTTACAAGAAAGGCAGGGTTTTACAGTCAGTACAGGAAATGTGACATGCAGTCTTTTTGCAGACCTCTAAACACTTGTATGTATGTCTGTCTATGTACACATACATATATGATATATATAGGCATATACAGACATACACCCACCACTTCAGTTTTAGGTTAGACACCTGTTGTCAAAGTAGGTAATTTAACATGAAACAGAAGTACTACAAGTAAAGTTGAAACTGCACGAAACTGTTACAAAATTATTAGTGCAATTTTTTAAATTTTACATAAAGTACTTTGCTGACCGTACAAGGAGGATGAAAGCAATAAACCACTGAAACAGCTTGGAAAATAAAATAAAGCAGCAGAAATGAAATAGATCCTGAGAGAGGAAAGGAAGGAAAACTGGAGAAGTAGCTGGTAGTGAGTATAGTGACATACTGTTAAAAAGTACGTTATGGAGAAGGGGGGTGCATTGGTGTAAGTGACTAGGAAGACAGCAGAAAGCAGGTAGGAACTGTTGGTTTAGTCTGTATCTCCCTTCATAAACAATGCTTTGCTAGCTGGGGGCTGGAGGTGTGAGAACAAGGGTACAACCTCTGCATAAAGTAGCTGATTTTGGTGTGAGGAGACTCAACTCTTGCAGCAGTGTCAGCAAATCATTCCAAAAGATCCTACAGCGCTGCCCTGGGAAGAAGAAGCTAACAGTCAAAAGGAGAATAATGATAGATTTGTATCCTTCTTGCTGGTTTTGTGAATTTCATGTCTTTTTCTTCTTTTTCGAGCCCTGGCAATTTCAGAGTCATCGGATGAGTCTTTGTCATTCACAACCACATGTTTAGAAGGGGTGTGGTTAGTAGGTCGAGAGAGGTTCTCCTCCCCCTCTACTCTGCCCTGGTGAGGCCACATCTGAAATATTGTGTCCAGTTCTGGGCCCCACAGTTCAAGAAGGACAGGGAACTGCTGGAGAGAGTCCAGCACAGAGCCACCAAGATGATGAAGGGAGTGGAGCATCTCCCTGATGAGGAAAGGCTGAGGGAGCTGGGGCTCTTTAGCTTGAAGAGGAGACTGAGGGGAGACCTCATTAATGTTTATAAATATGTAAAGGGCGAATGTCAGGAGGATGGAGCCAGGCTCTTCTCAGTGATGCCCAATGGTAGGACAAGGGGCAATGGGTGTGAGCTGGAACACAGGAGGTTCCGCTTAAACTTGAGAAGAAACTTCTTTACAGTGAGGGTGACAGAGCCCTGGGACAGGCTGCCCAGGGAGGGTGTGGAGGCTCCTTCTCTGGAGACATTCAAGACCCGCCTGGACGCCTTCCTGTGTGATCTCATTTAGGTTCCTGCTCTGGCAGGGGGTTGGACTGGATGATCTTGCGAGGTCCCTTCCAATCCCCAACATTCTGTGATTCTGTGAAGTTTGAAGATTAAAACAAACATTCCCATATCGTAGAGGAAGCTGAACAGTTAATGAACCTAACGATATGTTCCTTGGGCCTGATTTGTCTCCTTACTGCTTTCAAATGAGATCACACTGAGATTTAATTAGAGCTGAACAGTAGTCATGGCATAGCAGCTGTTCAAGTCACAGCCAAGTTCATCTGACAATTGCTTTTCTACACCTTCAGAGAAAACAACACAGTTTACTAACTGTCCTAATACTGTGAGTGCAGAATTTTCTTGTGAGCATCTTTTTTTTAAATTAAGGTTACAGGTTTTGTAATCAAGTAAGAATCTCGGTTCTCCTTTCAAATAAACAAGCTTACACTTCCTTTGAAGGGAATCAAAAGCATACAACAAATAACAAGAATCCTGTATACTATTTTCCTTAAAATATATGTTTATCTTAAAATTTAGGGATCTCTTAAGTCAGTCATGTTTTTCAGGCCCGTGACTCAGATTTATTTTTTAAAATTATTTTTTTATTCTAAGTTTTTGCTCTAACAGATTTTGTCTTCCCACAGACTACCTCCCATCTGTTCAGGATAATGGGTTTTCTGCCTGTACTCAGAAAGGAGCATATTGCAGGGTTTAAGTGAGAAATTTCACCTTAAGAAACCACTAGTCCGTGGAGTCTACTTGAACTTGGTTGCCAGGACTACTCCATCCTAGGCAAAGAGAATAATAAATATGAGATCTTCTTGCAGAAATTTGAGAACTATAGCCTGCCTACAAAGAGAGAAAAAAAGATATGTGTGATAATGCAATATAAACTTTGTATAAACATTGTGATTGAGAAGTGTTCAAGCTCTCAAGTCTTAAATATGTGTAGGTGGGTGGGAAGAAGGGAAAAGGAGTGTGAATCCAGGGATGAGACAAAAAGTTGTGATACCTTTTATTAGGGGGATAGTACAAAAAAAGATTCCATAAAATCAAGTGATGCATTTGGTATTGTCTCATATTAGAACTGAGAAGTAATTGAAGTATCATAATATTGTGGTTTTGAATTAAGCCTTTATAAGATCTACTTCAAGCTGTCAAACCCAGAAACGATGCTCAAAATGCGATGATTCTCACAAGTATCGAAAGGATGAAGTCTTTGAGACTTGGCCTGTACCTTCGAAAATCCTCTTTTAAAAAAGCAGTGATTTAGAAAGACTCACATTTGCTGTTTGTGTTGCTTCATGTGCTGTGAAGCACTCTGTGCTTGTCTTTCATTTCCAGGCTGGAAGTGCAGATGTAGAGGTCAGGTGGTGGTCTTCTCAATCTTGCTGTGTTCTCTTGGATGGTGTTGGTCTGGCGCTTGTTTGTGCTGATGGGAATGACTTGGTGATTCATGTTCTTTTAAGACTTTAAGATTTCTTGGAATAGATGCATAGCAAGGCTCTGCTATTCAATATTTCTGTTCTTTTCCCTATTTTGATTATTGAAGTAGCAGCTCTTTGCCTTGGCTTTTAGTAATGAGAGGTTAGTGAGGAGACCTGTGAAATGTGTTCTGTGAGAGAGAAAGGGAGGTGAGCACACGGTGGCTCAGCCTCAAGTATCGGTTCTGTTGCAGCAGACTGTACTTCTGGATGTGCTGGAGCACGTTGCATGTGTCATTAGAAACTATGGAGCATCTTTGAGAGAAAGGGCAATATTCAGCCCTACCAATTAGCTGCTTCCTCAGCAGCACAGTGCAGAATACAGTCCAGTCTGTGACAAGACTGTGGAAGTGTTTTCAGGGCATTGTTATAACAGAGAATCATCTGTGTTTGAGTGTACAGTAGTGATCTGTTGGGCCCACTGAGGAAATAACACTGTGCTGGAAAGAGCTGCTTACCTGAATTTGTGCTTTTCTGAGCCCATGTATTGGAAATGCACATTGGTGGATTGCTTGTAGATTCACTGTCCCGCAGGAAGGAGTGTACACTAAGAGTGAAGTGGTGGTTTGAGTGGACGTTAGGAAGGGAAAATGGAGAAGGTTCAGCCATCAGCAGTGTCACTTTCCTCTGGCTGTCCTTTCTGTCACTGGGGGTTGTTGTCAAGATGTGGACATGCAGTCACAAGGCAAACCCTGGCTTTGATGGGAAACAAAGATTTAATCTCAAATAAATTATGAAAATTGAGTCGTTTTGCTTGCTTAATTCTTTATTAAGAAGACTGGACTAAAACTGACCATGTGTCCTGTTCTTTCTTCCAGCTGAATGATGCGAAAACATGAAGTCATAAACTGGTACTGAGAATTTCCTAGTTTTCTTTGTCTCCCAGTTTTTGACATCTAGACCTGTCTTGCAGTCTTGGACTCAGAAATGACTACCTCTTCTCTCTTTTTCTCTAACCCTACCTGTCAGATGGTCAGCTTATCTCAGGGCTGTGTACCAGCCAGAAGAGGCACAGAGGTGTTGCATTCAATGATGGGGGACCACAAGCTAACAAGGTCTCAGCCATTTTCCCTTCTTCCGCACGTGACACAACTTTTATATGTGATATTGAGAAGTAAAACTTTAGGGAATCTAGTCTAGCTGTTATTCTTTTTAGTAAATAATTATGCCTTTTTAAAGTTTTATTTTTAAATTACTCAGTCTCTCAAACTGAGATAAAAGGTAAAACCCAAAGTCCTTGGGGGCTTTTGGCCATTGCCAGCACTGTACCCATGGATCTTTAATGTGTGAAAGGCTGCACTATAGCTCAGGTTGTGATAAGTTCATTTGTTTTATTTTAATCTAAAATACAACTGAGAAAATGTTTCAGCTGTTTTTTTTTCCCCTCAGAAATTCTGAAGAAGCAGAGTTATAATGCACAACAGGGAGCAACAGGGGGGGATTGAACTGGATTATCTTTTGATGTCCCTTCCAATCCCTAATATTCTGTGATTCTGTGAACAGTAAATAGATGGAAATTACTGCTCAAGTTACTTCGAGTTGTTCCAACTTTATTTACAACGATTAATATTTCAGTTTAGAATGAAACCACTGTTGCTTTTGAATCACTACTTTTTGGACAAATCGGTAAGTATTCCAAACGCCAACATTTTTCTTTTCCTCTGAAGTGTTGCTGTTTCTGGAGCTTCAGTTCAGAGCGAGTGTTCCCAGCAGGTGGCAGTGCCTGACCAGAAGGTGGGTGTCTACCTGCTCTGCTTTGCTTCTGAATTGATGGCACCTTCTGCACGAGCTCTGCTTCACCTGCCGAGATTCATTATTACATCAACACAGACGTTGTAGACATTAATCTCGGTTTGTTTTACTTTCCCCTTCCAGCAAAGTAGTAAAAGTGAGCATCATAATGAAGCTGAGTGAAGTTGCTGAAGATACAGAATAACCCTAAAGAGAAGTAGAATTTTTGAGTAATCCTGGTTGAAGGACAGAATTTGAAATGCGTTTAGAAGAAACATCCATAATATGACAGTCTTTTTTAAAAGTCTCTAAGATTGGTTTTTGATTGCCCTTAAATCTTGATGAAAGAATCTGTCCTTATTTACTACATACTGTTAGTGAGTGTTATGACAACGTAGTATGAAAAAATGAGACCTACTCATAAGAAATCTTTACAATAAAATAAGTACAAAAGTTTCTATCTGGAATTCAACAGTGTGAATTTCTTTTGAATTATCTGCTGGACAATGGAACATGGCAAGCAGTTAATGAGAATGCAGATACTCAGCTATAGGTGCTTAAAATTAAGTTACTGAACATAATGCTCATCAGGTTTGTTGCTGATTGCTATAGAAAACAGATGTTGTTACAGAAAATAAAGTTATAAAAACTACTGGGGATAAGAATGAACCTCTGAAGGGCATACACAGGACTAAAGATAGAGTATACTGACTTCAGTTTGCTGATTTACTTTACAAAAATTAATAGCCCTGTGTGCAGATCCTGGTGAATTTTCTTTTGATTGTGCCATTAGAAGTTTAGGGATTACTTGCTCATTTTGTTTTGTTCTGTCCCCCCCCCCCCCCCCCGTTCACAACTGAATAAAAGAAGGATTTTTAGTAGAAACTGGCTGTCTGCCACTATATGGGAGTTTGATACGAGAGTTGCCTCTAAGCTGTCACTGATATAACTGCAGACTAATTTGTGTTGATGCAGTAGCAAAGCAGAGTGAGTGTGGCAGCCTTCCTTTCATAAGCAAGCTAAGCTTGCAGTGTGGATATCCTGGGTCTCTGAGTCTGACGGGTTTTCAGCACTTCCTGAATTTTTGTCCCAGCAGGCCTCCTTGTAGAATAATCCAAAAAATCTTCTTACTCTGAATGCTGTTATTTGTTCATGTTTTGTTTACTCACCAGGATGATCATCCTTGCCCAGAGTAATAAATTCACTAGCAAAAATATTTACCAGTAACTAGCTGCAGATTTGGGATCTTACGAAACAAGGGCTTGCACATGCCTGCTATTTCCATATTTGCCAAATGGCAGTATCTTCATGGGAAAAGTACTCCCGTCTCTTTCTCTGACGACTCCCATCCAAATGAATTGGTGCCATGGACTGCAGACTTGTGGTTGCCCAAGGATCCATTAGTGGAGAGGTGACTAGTAGCATAAGGCAGCCACTTCCCATTAGGGACCAGAGTGGGTGGGTGTAGCCCATAAAATGACGTAGGGCTGGATGCAGTTCATCTCTTGGGCATCCTTGACTAATGTGCTATATGTCACCAATTCAATTTAAAGCAGTCTTTCCATTGTACAGCTCCTAGAGAGATCTGCTCAGATCTCTGAGATTGCTCTTGGTGTGCAAAAGCGAACAGGCCCTGTTCTCACCCCTATAGGCACAGGGGGAATTAATCCCATAAATCCAAATCGTTCAATTATGAAATTATTACAACTATTGCTATGCATTAATATATGTCGAAAGAGAATACTTGTTTGCATCTTAGTTCTTCCATGTCTGTCACACTACCGTTTTTTGGCATTAAATCTCATATTTGTCAGCATTTAGTTGGGTGAAAAAAAAAGAGACAGTGCTCATCTGGGAAGGGGAAGAGCTGTTGGAATGCAGTCCCGTGTTCAGCAGTCGCCTCTGCTCCTCACAGCTGTGAGGTGCTGCCAGTCAGCCTCAGCTGTGGGCTGCTGGGGGCTTGCAACACAGCCTCATCAGGAGATTTCTGCTCAAAAGATTGGCAGACGGATGGATTTCAAAATCCCACATTTAAGGTAAAGTGTACTATTACGCATTGCTCCACTTCCAGGGCCCAGTGTGACCTGGGTGTGATGCAGACCTTGCATTGAGTAGCCTGGGCAGCTGAACAGCGAACCCTTGGAACAGTGTGGGACTGTTTGATTCCAGTGTTCATTAAGCACTAAAAACTCAGATCATTTTTTTTTTTTTTTTACAAGTAATGAGGAGTGTGGTCTCATAAAATGTGGTTTAATTTAAAAAGTGAAAAAGTGATACTGGCAAAAGTATTTTCTGTTTTCTTGGTATCTGTTTATACAGAGTATTATCTGTATAATGAGTTTCTGATGGGTATTGTCACTTGAGTATCTTGAAGCAATTGGTTTTCTGTGGCAGCATTCTGGACCTTCCTCCAAAGCTAGTGGGTAGATAAAATCTGTGTTTCTGAAGCTCATTCTTCTATAATAACTGCTAAAGTAACATGTTTGTTCTGCTGAGCACAGTGCGTGGAATCCTTCTGTCCTTGGGGGACAGTGCATTGGAGGTACCACCCAGCTTCTGATACACTGGGAATCTTATTTAGAATCAAGAGGAGGCTGTCATGAAGCCAGTGAAAACTGGGGGTGTGTGTGTGTGTGTGTGTGTGTGTGTGTGTGTGTGGGAGAAAAAAACCCAACACCTTAATGATATTGATTAATTCAACTTAAAATAGGAAAAAAGTACAGAAAGCGTTAGCAATTGCTATTCATTTAATCCATGTTGATGTCAGTGATTAATTTCCTTGTGGGTTTTTGCTAACACTGTGTTAAATACGTAGAGACTGTTCATAGTATTGCTGTTAATATGCTTTTTCTAGTAGATGTAAAGCTATTTACAAGTTAGGTTCATGCTACATGTCATGCATGATGTCCATCATTCAGCACAAGCATACACCTAATTTATGATAATGAAGTATTCCTACTCTTTTCAGCCAGCTCCTGCGTGTGACTGCATAGAGGGGTTGATACCAGTGCAGCTACCTCAAAGCCAGTAAGGTGACCATAAATCTGTATTTGTGCTTAGAAACATTTCAGCCAATCTGATATACATTTCTTTCTACAGGAGAGGGCAGCAAAAGCCGTGTACTCTTTCTGTATTGCATCTATGAAGATGCTGAACCAAGTTACTCAAGTAGAGCTATGAAGACTAGGTTTTCTAATTGATCTGCTCACAGAAACAGGGCAGCACATGACTGTCTTAAGTATAAGCATAAAAGCATCCGTTTCAGTTGCATGAAAAGGAATTGAAACGTCAGAGACTGTTTTACACTGATTATTTGGGATCTTGATTCACATGAGACCCCTAGTATTCCTGTAACATGAAGCTCATGACAGAATTGGAAGAGACTCCGGATCTGTGTGATAGAGGTGAAAGAATCTCTGAGCCAAAGAGCAAAGCACTAGCTGATCTGTGAAAGACCGATTTATCCTTCAGGCATTTAAATCCAGTTGAGTGGTGGGGCCATGGCAGTATTACTGCGAGAGTGTGGAATGCTTACGGAGGTCCAGCTGGGGAACAAATGCTCAGACTTGCCTGTACCACCACTGCCTTTTTTAAAAAGGCCACTCTTGACTGAATGTAGTTTTGTTTGTGTATGTATGTATTTACCTAATAAGATATTCTGGCACTTGTGGTAATCCTTTCTTCTCCCATTACCACATGTTTCCCCTGGGTCTTGTCCTTGTGTGGGGCTGAAGATTTAAGGTTTGACATTAAGACTGAAGGTTTGATGTTGTACTTAATCTGGTTTAGCTACAAGCCATGGCTGAAAGGTGTGCACTGTCTCTCCCACTTTCTCCTCAGACATGCATGACTTAGAATCATAGAATGGTTTGGATTGGAAGGGACCTTAAAGCTCATCCAGTCCCAACCCCCCTGCCATCAGCAGGGACACCTTCCACTAGACCAGGTTGCTCAAAGCCTCATCCAACCTGGCCTTCAACACTTCCAGGGAGGAGCAGCCACAGCTTCTCTGGGCAACCTGTTCCAGTGTCTGACCACCCTCACAGTGAAGAACTTCTTCCTAATATCTAATCTAAACCTCCCCTCTTTCAGCTTAAACCCATTTCCCCTGTTTTGTCATTAACTTGCACACCTCCCCCTCTTTCTTACCTCAGGTTGATGAGTTTGTTCAGAATCTCATCTTTAGGACAAGCGCAGGGGGCAACTAGCTGGAGAGGTTTATAAGATGAGGTTCCCATATTAACTGCAGGATCCTCAAAGGTTATAATGCAAACAGTGTGGTAGCCCACTGTGTTCTATGTGAGGTGTCACCTTCTAATGGTTCCAGGCATAAATGATTCAGATTTTCTCACCTCACAGAATCACATGTCTTGCTTAGAGGCATTTAAGACACCTTAGAGAATTCAGTATAGATAGAAAAATTAAAAGGCAAATGAATTTCTGCTGAAGTGTTTATTGATAACATGGATCCAGTCTCAAAGATTCCTTCACTCTGTGCTGGTTTTTCTGGTGTTTCAGATGATGTCAGAAATTACCTTCTGTTAAAGTGCTATAGGCTCACTTTCTTTACCTCAGTCGGAGAAAAGTAAACTGAAATTTTAGTTTCCTAGATGCTATTGCTGGACCATTTGTTTTTTCCTGTCATAAACTAGTCACCAGTGGCTGCATTGTGTGACCTTTTTGCCATTTATTCAAGAGAATTTAGGGTGCCTTATTCTCTGAACACTAGAATTGCTCATTAACAGTTTGTGCTACTTTATCTTTGTTGTCAGCAGGGTGAGTTGGAAAGAATGGACTTCTTGGTTGATAGAGAGACTTGGAAATAACAAATTAAACTTTGTCACTTTAGCCTACAATATTGTTCCATTGGCTATTGTAGGTAAGATTGGGGAACTTTAGCAACTGGTGTGGGATATGCAGTTTGAGTCTTACAGCACTAAGAACCATTAAAGCTTCATCAGTATTTAAACAGCAATATTTCATACTTGGCTAGTGATGTTTTCCTGCATAAAACTTGGGACTTTTTGTTCATCTCATGAGTACAAAATATTTTTGTGACCCTAACCATGGGAAAAGTGTAGTAGTCATTCTAATGAGTCTAACAGATTTGGAAAAGGGTATAATATATTGTACCACATATGAGGTCTTCTAGTGATGAGGGAGTGAACATTTAAAAATACTTTTCATTTGTCATCTAATTTACAAAAAAAAAAAAAAAAAAAAAGGCCCACAGAAATTACATCGTGACTGTAAATCTTGCACAGAAGTAATGGGCTAATGGTAAATATGACATAATCAGAGGTGTGGAATTTGAGACGTTACCAGACGGACAGACCAGCGTTTGGTCATGAAAGAGGACTTGTTTTGCCTTGAGTGGGCAGAAAATGAGGCATTTTCAGTGAAGTGTGGTGTTCAAATGACACAGAAAATTTAAGCTTAAATGAGAGATTCAAGAGTGGGAGGCATTTTCTTCTTGATTAGATCTCTAGTGAAAACACTGTATTCAGGCACAGAACAGGGTGACAAATAGAAGGGCTTCTGATTAAAACAACAAAGATGGTTCTTGGGCTGGAAGATCTGTGCTGTGAAAGAATAAAATGGATCTGTTTTGTTTAAATAATCAGAGTAAAGGAGCTAACATTCTGATGTATGCCAGGGGGATAGGAGGATTTGTTAAAAGAGAAAAGGCTGGTAGGAAATTAAGAGAAAAAATTGGGGATTTAATCAGGGATTGTGGAAGCCTCTGAAGGTGCTGCATATAAAGCTATTCTGAAAAAAATCCCTTTCTAGCAAGGGGGATATGCAGCACAGAAAGGGAGACAGAATAATTGCTACTTAATAAGCTTGCATTCTTTATTTCTAGATTGTTTATGCTTCCTTTTTAATAGGCTGAATTGAGAGCTGAATCTCTTTGGGCAGCTTCTCTACTCTCTAGGCAGGAAAATCCTCCACTGAGAAGTGTTTACTCTCTGCTTTTTGTTGAGTTTAGCCATCATGGTAACGGGAATGGGGGAAGATATAAAGGCTCTGTGCCTCTGCAGAGGAAAGGCTGCATGCAGAGCTCTGCTTTTTAAGCAGGTATTTACCAAAGTTCTTTGCTCCAAGTCACAGAAGTTGGGGAAGGAAAGCCTTGTACCAGAGGAGGAGTGTTTCCTATGGATGCTTTCTACCGCCCTGTTAAGTTTGAACTGCTCAGGTAGCTCGTGGTCCTCAAAAAAACTGGGCAGATCAGTGAGGAAGAAATCCTGTGGCTCTATAGAATTAACCTTCTGATAGGTTCCAATATTAGGCCATTGTCTGCTAATATACACTAGGACGATAAGTGTGTGCGTCTGTTCCTAGTATTTATCTTTCTGTATATTACAATTGACAAGATTGGTATAGGAGTAGTTGAGACTGATTCCAGGTGAGGATATACAGTGAAGACTGAGATATATTGTACTGGTGGAAACAGTAAGATATATAAAAAAAATAAATGGCCATGTTGTACCATGAGGCACAGAAGAAAATGTTCAGAAATCATTTCTATTGTGACCTCAAAAGATTTAAGTTATTGGCAGAAGCTAGCGCTTTCCTTTTTTACGTGAACAGTATATTTTCCCCTTCAAAAGTCTAGGCTGTGACTTTAGAATGAAGGACTGCGTTAATTGCGTCCCGCCTGTCAGACTGGGGAAAAAATGTTTCTATGAAATGAATCAATTTTCAGCTAGGGTGTCTGTGAATTGTCAGATCACACAGTGAATAATTGGAAAGAGCAATCCATGTGTCCTTGCCATTACAGTGCTCCCATTGAATATAATATTTCATCAAACTGAGTGATTAACAGCAAAACTTAACTGGCCTGATTCAAATGTGAGCTGTGGAACCTGTTAATACAAGCCATGCTACTTCAGAGCCAATAAAATGTGCTGCTGTTCAAATTTACAGGCTCCTGGTAATGGAGATTATCATTAATCTAATGAAATCCAACTCAACAGGGAGTACTACTGAAAGTCAAAGTCATGCATTTGAGATGTTCTATCACTTATTTTGTGGTGATGGTCTGCTGCTTTTAAGACAATTTCTGTATGAAGGAATAGCTTGAGAAAACAACTGGTTTAGGTGAGAGTGAAATACAGGTTGGGTCAAGTGCCAAACTATAACTTCACAGTGCAGAAGAAAAAGAAGAACATGTTTTAAGTTCAGATAGGTCTTTGCAGAATCTGAGTAACAAATTTAAGATTATCAAGGTCTTTGAGTCAGGTTTTAAATAGGCTATTTTATTTTTTATAACAGTCTCTTATCAGTCTCTTGTTGCAGAAACATGGAAAACCAGCATGTTTACAGCATTCTTAATAACTTGGTGACAATAGCATCATCACAGCAGTTCCCAATGATGAGTTTTATTAGCTAAGCTGGTTGGTTGGAAGTCAGTACAGCAAATCTCGATACTATCAGACAGTTGCAGAGCCCATTGATATTGATAGAGAGATTCCCACTGGTTTCAGTAGATTGTGGATTAGGTCACATAAAATTAAAGTACTGTGCAAATTTTATCATACGTGTACTTTTGGTAACAGTTTCTTATGATTTTCATATATTGACAGAAGCGCATAACAGTCTGGAAAGTCCTCAGCATATGGAAGAAGCAATACTCTTACTCCTTTAAAAGGTCCTTTACTGCAGTTTCATGATATACACGATCACATCTTCAAGCCGTTATTTCCTTGGCAGATTCCTTTGATTACATATGGAAAAAAATATATATATTTACAAAACTGCTGTTGTAAAAACCATGTACTTAGGATGTGTCTAGTTTATATCACTGAAATATTAATTCTAATATATAGAATTTCATTAGATTGTTCAATACTTTCTCATAGGACAGTTGACAAGTTTACCAAATGTATTATGCCACTCTTGTGTGTTTTTTAGTGCTCTGTGCCACTGCATCACCTAGCAGTGCAAATGGGATTCTGGTGACATCTTAGACACACTCATATTTCCATGAAATTAAGAGCAAATACTGACTGTTGGAGGTAGTTTGACTGTTCCTAATTCAGCATGAAGTTAGAGCACTACGTACAAACCATGGTTTTTCTGGTACACAAACTTTGAGACTAAATCTACTTCCTTTTCCTTTCCCTAATTAGTTATTTCTGACCAGGTTTGAACTTGAAGACTGGGTTTGCTTTCTTTTCAACGTTTTTCTCCTCTGTCACTGTACCAGACTTTAAGTTTGTGGAAGTCTGGCTGGTTCTGTGTCAGTAGTACAGAAAAATCTATACATGCATATGGCCATTCCCATGAACCGGTTATTTGAGACTGCTCTCTATGTTTGTGTGTATACATATATATATACACACACCCACGTGTGTATATATATATATGTGCCTTACCTTGCTTGAAGTGACTTATGCTAGCTGTTTACAGTTGAGAATCCACAATTTTGTACTCCAGAGGGTGCTACCGTTCTAAATGATGAACAGATTTTTGCCCTATTGTAGTAAACTGCCACTTATAATTATTTTTGAGGATACAGTCTCCTTATTGATAGGATCAGTACCTGAAGGGGGCCTACAAGAAAGCTGGGGAAGGACTTTTCATAAGGGCAGTTAATGACAAAACAAGGGGAAATGGGTTTAAGCTGAAAGAGGGGAGGTTTATATGAGATATTAGGAAGAAGTTCTTCACTGTGAGGGTGGTCAGACACTGGAACAGGTTGGCCAAGGAAGTTGTAGATGCCCCCTCCCTGGAAGTGTTGAAGGCCAGGTTGGATGAGGCTTTGAGCAACCTGGTCTAGTGGAAGGGGTCCCTGCTGATGGCAGGGGGGGTGGAACTGGATGAGCTTTAAGGTCCCTTCCAACCCAAACCATTCTATGATTCTATGATCGGTAATTAGTTCCCAGTTCACTGTGGAGACAGGCCCTGAAATCAGTGTGCCAATGGAATGGATTCCTGTGCACGTTATGTTCTTAGGGCAGAAATGAGACTCCAAGTGCTGCACTGCACTGACAAGCGCAGATTGTGGTGTGTAGGGTATGTGGTGCTGTGAAAACAGGAGGCTTACACACATGAGCAGTGGTTTGCAGGACTGGATCCCAGTTACTTGCTGGAAGCATACTTTTGACTTTGATAAGGACTGTTTCCGATAAGCTCATCGCTGCGGTGTTAAAGAACGCAAACTGAAGTGGTAGAAACCTGTTGTGTGTTAGCAAATGATTTTCCTGTTGATTTTGCTGCGGATCAAAAGTATCACCTGTTCCCATGCTTTGTTCATTTATATGAAATGAAACCATGTGTGATTTCATGGCACAGCGAGATACTGCAGAAATGTATGTAGGGAAGGGGAGTATTTTAGGTCTTTTTTTCTCTATTTGAAACACTTTCAGTGATGACTGCTTCATTCCTTGCCCTTGCCAAAGTTCAGTAAGTAGTATGAGTTTGCATTAGGCTGCATCAGTGGCAACTGTATATTCTGTAGTTGTTTAATTTTAAATGTGCAAGACTTTTATCCAGAAAATGAAACATGAAGCAAGAAATGCATAAATATTACATATATTTTGAAAAGATTCTGAGGTCATGCTAATAACTCCAGTAGGTGACATTCACATTAGTAGCTGTCCGTTTTCTCTACATGGAGGCTTTGTTTACACAGTGAGTTTCACCCAGATAGTGGTGCAACTTGCTTTCCTTCTCTTCCCAACATATAATGCAAGGAGTCATCAACAATGGGCAGCCAAATATTACTTGAATTGGGACATAATTGTTTTGTTAACTTCATTCGTGCTGACAGCTGAACTTGTGCTCTTCCCAACTGCCTTGCCTAGAGACCCTGACCTTGAAAGCATCGCTTCCTTTCTACAGAGGTGCTCCCAGAGTTTATACTCCGTATCAACTTCATATTCCAGTCCGAAGAGTAATAAGATGTAACAGGAATTTCAAACTAAAATTCAGTGAAATTCTGTAAATCCATAACACCAAAGAATTTTGTCCCTATCTCCCCTCAGTAAAAAAATATTAATTTAAGCATGTAATAAATGTATTTGATAGGATTGCACACTTCTCATATTGCAAATAGGAAACAATTCAATCAGGGCATGACTGTATTTCCTAAGTATAGTAAATAACTTGAAAACTAGATTCTATTTCACAGCAAACTCATGCTAAGAACTTCTTAGAGCTTGTTCTGAAATGACTGAGTCATGGCTTTTTGTTGTAAGTTATTTTTTAGAGATATGAAGATAAATTTTTGCAGTTTGTGGCTCAACATTTGGAGAATATTACTCAGTATTATAAATTTTAATAAAAGGTGTTGGTTAAAGCTACTTTGAAATTAAGTCTCTTTAAATATTTAAATGTCACAAGGCTTTGTTTTCAAGCCTTAGATTGCTTCACCTCAGTACTTACTATTACTGTTTATTTTCAAAGCTGAAGTCATTTGTTGAAATGTGAATCATGCCAGAGTTTAGCTGTTTAAAACTTGCCTCATCTAAATGATGTTTAAATAGAAAGACTGAATTTAGAGAAATAGCATCTCACCTTAACTAACATTTTGCACACTTTCAGTATGTGTAATGGACTTGGCACTAAAGCATTGAAGAGCTTGCCTTGGGCTCTTTGTGCTTTCCTGTTTTCATTTTCTCTCAGTTGCTAATATTTGTTAGGCTGAGCATTGTGGAGGTTCGATCTCTGTTGGTTCAAGGAACCATTCAGCTTCGAAGAAGCTGAGTATGACTCTAAGCCTGTTTTTCAGAGTTCAAGAGGCAGTGTAACATTTATTGTGTTCTGTAGCCAACCTACTTCTATTTAACTTGAATTTGTGTTGTGTGATGTCCAATAATGCATTTACCTCACCTGTTGCTGCGTCAGAAATAAAATCTAGGAGCTCATCCTGTTCCCAGTAAAATTCAACAGTAACATTACTGTTAAATTCATGGGGATCAGAATTGCAGTTGTGTCTTTCAAAGTGGTCAATCTTAGTTTTTCAGAGACATTTAAACTGTCTGTTGTTACAGACTGGTTGCTTCTCTCCTGAGGCAGTTGTGCTGTTATCTTTGAACTTGAGACCTTCCTCTCTGATCTGTGGCTTTTGTAGACTTCTCCCAGATGTCCTTGGTTTTCCTGCACCTACTAGATTAGCATGGGCCAGCTGATGCTTCAGCATAAATGATGTTATAAATCCTAAGCCATGTCCAGACATCTTTAGAGTTTTCAAGAGATAATTTTTATATTCATGTGGAATTTCAGAACAATTTTGGAAAGAAAACTAAATGATGAATGGTATTTCTTTGTTAGACTTGTGACACAGTATATTTAGCTTCTACTTTTGTTATTGGAAAAAATATTTGATGACGTTATCCTGAGCATGCACCAGCTTTTTGCTTGCATGTAATAAAAGTGGGAATGGTACTTTAAGCTTTGACTTGAGCAAAAAAGGTGGAGAGAGAAACTGCTACCATATCCCTTTTCCAACTTAAGAGTGTTTGAGTAGTTCCCTTTTACCAACAGATTATTTAATTCCCATTGACTCCAAAGCAGAAACGTGCTGCCCAGGGCGTACAGCTGACAGATTCCCAGGCCTGGGAGACAGGATCACTGAATTCAGTTCTGTTTTATCACAGCAATCCTGGTGCATAATAATTACTCATAAACCCTCCTTCAGATTAATTATTGTCTCAAGTTATAGTCTAGAAAAAGCAAAACTGATTAGTAAATCAGGCATGTGCAAACTTGGTGACAACAGTCTGCAGTACCTCTGATTCTTTCTTTAAAAACAATATAAAGTTTCTAAGCATAGTGTTTCCAATAAACTGTTTTTTCTAAATAAACTAAGTGGATAAAGTTTAACATGAGTGGTAGTTCGGATGTTGTTCACATTGAAATGGATTTCCACTGGCATTGTTGACTTTAATGAGAGCAGGATTGCCTCTTTTTAGTGGTACTCATCTTGTATTAATAACTAATTGTGAAATATATATTTCTGTTTACTTTAGGATACCCTTTAATGCTGAAAATCACATTGTATACGCTTTTCATCACAAAATACTGTGTGATGGGATGTTAAGAATACAAGGATGTCAAAAGAAAGAGGACTTTTGTAAGGGTAGTAGGTAGATTCAATACAGAAAATATCTGTATTTTCAAGGTACTGAAGGCCATACAGGAAGCTTTATGTAGCTAGTGATTACAGATACATATATCCTTGATTTTCTCTCTCTGTTTTCCTGCAGGGCCAAGGCTTTTCGTGGAAAAAAGGTCCATGGAGAATATGACATAAAGGTTGAACAGGTAACTAAATGACTTCATCTGAATGTTATTTTTATATTTGTGTATTTATACATATATCTATATATATGCATGTATATATATAGATAGATACATTGTCCTTTGTACTTGAAAAAAAAAAAACCTCTCACATTAAGTAAGATTTAATTGTATTTCATTCTAATGTGACTCTGTTTAGAAGATTCTGTCCAAAATTTGCACAACATTAAAAACAAGTAATATTCAAAAGCTGTTGCTTAGGGACTGTGAATTTCCCAGACACTCCATGAATTACATGTTGCATTTATGTGTCACTAATTCCTTGGTTTAAGAATTTACGTGCGCTCTGGTTGCAGTGCTGGTGTGTGTTTGGGGTTTTGGGTTTTTTTTGTTGTTGTTTGTTTGGGGTTTTTTTGTTGTTGTTTGGTTTTTGGTTTGTTTTTTTTTTAAGAAAAGCACCAAATAAACGTAGAGATACAATTTAGGTTGCATTAGAATTATGACTATTTTATTTGAGCTAGATTTCTGAAACTAGGGAAGTAAATAAGTCTCTTTCACTGCTTTTCAATCTTGAATTCTATGAATAGATGTTACTGTAGGAAGCTTCAGTACTTAAATGAATTGATTTGTTATTGGAATTTCAAAGAGTGAGGGAAAATTATCACTAGCTGTGTGGATTCAGCTTATCTAAATTCACTGTGGTAGTACAGCATCTAGCTTTGCTCCATTCTTTACACCACTGAGTATCTGCTGGTGTTCTTGGCTTGGAAACACAGAAAGCTTTGCCAGGGATCTTCAAGAGTATTGAGGGAGAGACAGGGAAAAAAGAGACAAGCTATTTTGTCCCCACATCCCATTCACACCTAGCTCAGACCATGCAGTTGACATCAGGCACACTGTCTCTTTAATATTAACAACAGCTCTGTGTAAGCCCAGAATTTCCTTCATATGGTCTCTGGTGGGACCAGAACCACCTTTCATCAGTAAGAGACTGGAAGTTTCTGAACCCTGCTAATCACTTTGTACTAATCACATCCACACTGTGACAGTTGTGTACAAAGAGAGTTACTGACAACTACTTACTTCAATGTTCTTTTGCTAATACCAGAGAACATGGTTTTATTTTTGTACTACTTACAGCAACCTGTCTATAACACACAATGTTTTCTATCATGGACTAAGGTTTTAAACTACAAAATCTGTATTGTGAATCCTTGTAAATGTTAAATATGAATTGGAGACCTCAGTTGTCAATCTCGGATTAAATAGATGTTAAGTGATTCTTTAACATTGTCAGCACTTACACAAATATTTCAGTCTCTCACCATTTGCACTGTTTTTACGATCATCTTAAAACTGCCCCTTGTGTTTAGAACATGGTAACACTGATCCAAGAAAATATATAAGCATATGGGATTTAGTGAAGAGAAATCAAGCACATACTTAAGCTGCTGAGTTGGAATAGTGGTTAGAATAGTCAACACTTGCCTTGACTGAACACTGAGCTCTGAAAGCCTCGCACAGATTTGAGTTAGGAAGACTTTGGGTGATAGCAGTTTTCAAGAGGAGACTAATGAGAATTCTGACACTCTCTCTTCTGTATTAGTGTCTGGGATAGCAAAGACGCTTTTATTTATCCACTACAAGACAGTTGGCTGCATTTCAATTATTCTGCTGTGTAATGTTATTGTAAAGTGCCTTGAGAGTTTAAGCTGATGAAAGACTGTGGATAAATGGAAAACATCCTGTCCTTTCCTTTCAAATAACTGTAGATTCAGAGTATGGAAGTGATTCCTTTTAAATTCTGCATTTCCAGTGTGAGAAGATACTTTGAAAAAGCTCTTTATTTGTGAATTTTGTGAATCAATTGTTTATTAGCACTAGATCATTTTAAAAGATGAGTAAATGCACATGAAGGAAATAGAAAGGAGTAAAGTATATGATGAGACATGAAAAGTTATAAGAAAATATTTATCATAGTTATTTTAACATTACTTTTGTACTGTTTTCTTCAAAACTTTACGTATGTTTGTTGAGTCTAATCTCTTAAAGTCTAATCTCTTAAAAACAAAATCAAATAAAAAATATAATCTCTACACTTCCATGCAGACATGAATACAGTTGCTACTGCCCCACAGTCGTCTTTCATACAGGTTTTTTGGTTTTTACTTTCTTTGTATTAGAATTTATTCAAATGTGATGTGTCATAGATGGTAAATACTGTTGGATTAATATCCTCTTAGCGCTCATTATTTTCCAAACGTAGATTGTCAGCAGTTCTAATAGTTAAAAGAAGGGATCTAGGAAAATAAAGGTAAAATTAACCAGACTGACTGATGTGAGTCTTCTTTTCATAGGCAGAATTTTCAGAAATCAACTTGATTGCTCATGCTGATGGCAATTACGCTGTAGATATCCAAGTATTTCGAAATGGCACTAAAGTTGTCAGGTAAGAAAAACTAAATAGAATAACAGCAAAAGGCAATAAATGGTGTAATGGATGTGTGTAAAAGATACTGAATGATTTTCTTGTATGTGTACGATAGGGATTTTGACTGATGTAACACACCCTGGTCATTGCCATGAAAAGCGGGGAATAAAGTGTCTGAGCAGTAAGTCCTGTTTGTGACGGGTGAAATAGCTCAACATTTTGATCACATGAAGGATGGATTTGATTAAGATGGGAATGAAGTCTGGTATAAAGAATACATGATTGGGAGTTAGTTATTGATTTGGATCTTATCTTTGCTTCAGAAATACAGACAGTTTTGGTGATTTTGTACAAGCCAGCCTTTTCCAGATGAACAATATTTATTTCCCGTGTTGAGTATTTTCTATTGAAACAGGCCAGGTCATAGCATTTCTCAGGATAGTTACTGGACTATCACTGTTTGAAAGATTACCATTTAAAAGCCTGAGATCTCCCAATAGGCTGTTTTGTCCAAAAAAGGATTATTCCAATTAAAGGCAGGGTAATTTTACCATTATCTTCAGTGAGGACATCAACAGCCTTGTAAAATTAAGGGAAGAAAACAGGGCTACATCTGGGCAAAGTAAAAGCTTACATTAGTATTAGCAAAATTATTTCAGGCAGTCCTATATTTACGTGATCTATGGGAATTACTCCTGTTGTAGCCAGTGCAGTTCAGTGTGAGTTTAGTGTAGCAGTTGTTTGGCTGATCAGTTACATTCAGAAAGGTAGGTCAAGTCACTAACAGTGACCTGGTAGTTTACTGCTTGTGCTTAGCTTTAGGCAGGAGTAAGAGTTCAGGGAGCTGGACAGTTTACAGCTTGTATCTTCGTGTTTTTGCACAACATCTGTCCAAATAAAAGATTTGAAAATTTCTACTCATTCTTGTTAAAAAAAATCAGGAAAAAATTACTGACAATAAACTGTACTTTATGCTTTAAAACTCACAACTGTTTAATCCCTTGTGTGTTCTAAAAATACTGCAGCTTAATACAATAACCACTTATGCCAAATCCACAAGATTATTTTCTTAGGAGAGTAAGAGATTCGATATTTTTTTTTTAGAGGTTTCTTTGTTGTTGGTGGTGGTTTTTTTCCTCAATGATAGAAGTTTTGGAGCCAGGAAATCTTGATCACTGGTCCTTAGTGGTTTCTCGGTAGAGTGTTTGCCAAACAGAACAAAAATATTGAGGCCAAGTTAGCATCAAAACATGTCAGTACTTAACGTGAGCTGTGAACCTCCAGAAAATGGCATCTACAAAGATGTGTGTTTGCAGTTTATGAGAAAACTTGGTAAAACTGCTAATTATGTTAAGATATAGAGAAATCTTGTTGTGCCATCAGATAACTCTGATTGTGAGATGACAAAGGATTTTATAATGCTACCAGTTCTATGAATAATTTATTAAACCAAATAGAACTACCTGTAGTGGATAAATGCCACTGAAATGTGTGTGAGATATCTGTATATGTGTGCATGCCTTCTCGTGTGAGAAGGGTACGCAGACATGATGGGACAGCAGTTCTCTGTTTCTATGATAACTTATAGAATCATAGAATGGTTTGGATTGGAAGGGACCTTAAAGATCATCCAGTCCCAACCCCCCTGCCAGCAGCAGGGACACCTTCCACTAGACCAGGTTGCTCAAAGCCTCATCCAACCTGGCCTTCAACACTTCCAGGGAGGAGCAGCCATAGCTTCTCTGGGCAACCTGGGACACTGTCTGACCACCCTCACAGTGAAGAACTTCTTCCTAATATCTCATCTAAACCTCCCCTCTTTCATTTTAAACCCATTTCCCCTTGTTTTGTCATTAACTGCCCTTAGGAAAAGTCCCTCCCCAGCTTTCTTGTAGCCCCTTCAGGTACTGGGAGGCCGCTATAAGATCTCCCCGGAGCCTTCTCTTCTCCAGGCTGAACAGCCCCAACTCTCTCAGCCTGTCCTCATAGGAGAGGTGCTCCAGCCCTTGGATCATCCTCGTGGCCTCCTCTGGACTTGTTCTAGCTGCTCCAGGTCTCTCTTGTGATGGGGGCTCCAGAACTGGACACAGTATTCCAGGTGGGGCCTTACGAGAGCGGAGTAGAGGGGGAGAATCACCTCCCTCGGCCTGCTGGCCACACTTCTCTTGATGCAGTCCAGGATATGGTTGACCTTCTGGGCTACCAGCTGGAGATACAGGATATTTTAGAAAAACAAAAATATTTTTCATAAATGTTCTGTATCTTCAGATACGTGCTGGTCTTTATGTTGCTTTAAACCTTATGTTGGTTTGTGAAGTTTATTACCTGAAGCTTGGAATGTGCTCCTTGTGTCAGTAAGGAATGCAGAGGTACTGATGGATATTACCTTACATGTTTGGTTGAGAAGAGACTTCATTTAAAATCCAGCATTAAATATGGGTCAGACAGTAGGATGTGTGGCGTGTTCCTTTATTTCTGTCTGTCTCAACTATCAACAAGAGAGATGGGAGAAACTGCTGGTCCTGCTCATCTGAGATGAAAAGTCTTATGTATTATTAATGTGAGGTCCAAAGTAACCTTGTATCATAGATTGATGAGCTAAATATTAGTAAAACCATAGAAATTTAAATGACAAAATTTTGCTGCCTTAGTTTAGGAGGAAAAAACTGTGTAACAGGCACCTGCTTGTTTCATTTTTGTGAATGAAAATCAAACCGTGAAAAATGATATCTCATGGTACATAATGCTGAGATTTTGGATCTTAAAAATGCTTGAACCAGGATTAAAATTTTTCTCATGAGCTTCACAGTCCATCTGTCCAGCGGTAATTACAGAACTATAACAATTGTGTCGTTTTGAGGAGTTTTTGCAAAGCAAAATATATATTTTCTTGGAAAAGAAGTACATTCCCCCAGTGCCCTAATTGTTTCATTAATCTGGTATTTTAAAGGACACTTTCTATTCTTTACTTTATTTAAAAACACAGTGTTTTCTTTGAGATGATGTGTAATTGCCCCAGCACTATTTTAAACAAGAGAGATCATCTCTTCCTTTCACCGAGTGGTCTGCAGTTTTGATTAAGGCATCATTAGTCCTCGAAGTATTGTACTCATGCTGTTCTAGGAAATTGAATTGCCTTGTTTCAAACACTTGGCATACCACCATGAAACCTAGATCACAAATTCTCAGAACTATGCTACTTTTTTTTTTTTAATTAGTTAAAGGCAAGCATTTCTTGACAAGTTTTGATCACTGGGCTACAGTGCCATTTTAATGACTCTTGACAGGAAATCTTTATTCTGTTGCTTTCGTCAAATCACGCTTTCCGTTTGAAAGCCAACTCATCCAGCTAATATAGTTTGACTGCTGCATTCAGGCTGGAATCTCAAAACTGCTTAAGCAATTTTAACATCAATTTTATTTGTTTTGGTTTGGTTTTGTTTTACTAGAGTGAGAGATTGCTGAATCATTTTGTACTCTTCTGAATTTTTCACTCCAGTACACAGATTATATTTATTCAAGGCATGTAAATAGTTACACTGATTTACTACACTAATTTAATTTACCCTGCAGTTATACCTCTTTCAGGAGGTTGGTAGCTTCAAGCTAATCAGTGTTTTTTCCACCTCTGAAATTTGAATAAGAAGGTGAGGCTTTCAACAGCCAAGTTTAGGAGCGAATTGCCCCTGTACCGGTGGCTCTGTCCTGTGACATTATGTCTTCTGTCAGACTGTTCTCAAAGGTGCTTGGTGACAGGACAAGAGCCACAGAGGCTGCAACAGGAGAAATCCTGATCAGATACAGGAGAGAAAGAGGAAAAAAAAAAAGTGCAGTTGTAAGTTTAGAAATTCATTCTGACACGTGTCTTGATCAAAAATGGAATTGTGATTATCTCCAATTACGGTATGATTCCTTTTGCAAGCAATGGGGTTGCTTCATCTCTTACTGTTTTCAAAACAGTTGGACAATAGTTGTGGAAAAAAAATGTTCCCAAGAAGCGTATGTTTCTGGCCGAGACATTTGCCTGCTTTATTTTCGGTTGTCATTGCTCAGGAACTGGTGTACATGAACTAAGAACATACTCAGTGTTTATATATGTGATTTGTCTTTCAGTGGGAAAACAACCTGAAAATGATAATTTGTCTCTCCTCCTAATGGGGTCACATTATTGACTGGCTGCTGATGTTTTCTGAACAGCGGTTGAGAAATAATACAGTACAGATTTTTGTAAAGCCATAATAATTCTTCCACCTCTTGTAGCATTTACCTTCATTTTGAGTGTTCTTTTAGTACTTCTCTATCCATCAGCCTGACATTTTTCCCTTTTAAGATTTTGCTATTGAAGGAAAACCAATTTGATCATTGACTATTAGCAACGTCTCTTTTTCTTGCTAGGTCATTCAGGCCTGATTTTGTCCTCGTTCGACAGCATTCATTCAGTATGGCAGAGAATGAAGATTTCCGTAACTTGATCATTGGAATGCAGTACGCAGGCATCCCTAGTGTCAACTCCCTGGAATCAATCTATAACTTCTGTGACAAGCCCTGGGTGGTAAGTGAAGTTCTGTGCTGAAAAGTTCTTTTGCTGCCAAAAGAATGACGGTTTTTTGTCGTTGTTTGGTTGTTTAGTTCCCTTTGATTAATACTGAGCATCAAATGCGAAGTTACGTAGCAGAGCAGTGAAGCAATAGTGAAAGGAATAAAAAGTAAACTCAGGTATTTACGTTGTTTTTTCAAAGAGCTAGTGTAGGCAGCGTGGAGACAGAGAAAAAAAATATTTGTAGTACAAATAATGAATAAGCAAGGAAATGGAATGCCTGTCCCCTGCTAACATGCTTCCTCAAGTGAGGAAAGTGTGTTTATTCACAATTTGTCTGGGAAAAGCAAGCTGAGAATATTTTTCATATTTGTGGTTTTGAATGTAATTTAAACAGACTTTTAACCAGTGTTTTCTACACCCCAGTGAAATATTTGGGGCTGTGCTTTAGCAAGGAAGTCTGAAACTATTAGTTTCCTCATTTGAAAGCCTTTTTCATAATCTTGTGCATATGGGGAGGAGTTGGTCCTTTCAGTTACACCTAAAGTAATGTGGTACACTGGGGAATCACTGATATTTGCTAGTTTCAGTGTAGAAGGCAATTCAGTTTTTCATTAAATGCTTTGTGGTGATGGAGGTGGAATTTGGTGATCTTTTTGGTTCACAGAGAACTAAACATTAGTAGCAACAAGTTGAAGTGTGGTACTGTAGAAGATAGTTATCAATGGTGCAGTCACTATTCCAGCAATAGATATATTCAGTTGCCCATGACTTAATGAAACTTTAAAGAATACCACGTGTTATAAATAGCCAAAGCTTCATTTTTTCCTCTGATTAGGTAAGAAAAGAACAGTTTTCAGTATTTTTCACACTGAAGAGAAGTTTTACTGTAATCCTTATTATTACCTTGAAAAATTTTATTTTTTCACACTTACTATAAAAATCTTTCCAAAAAACTGTTGGCGGATTTTAACATCTACCTCTTGCAGCTAATCTTAATATACTTTATGTTGCAGTAAACTACAGCGAGGAATAAATAATTGATAGAGCATTTATAACTTCTCAGAATACATATTAAACATAGCTGATTCCATTATTTTAATAAATCACATTTTCTATGCTGTGTGGCATTTCTTAATGCTTTGATTCACTCTATGCAGTACAGTGGGGTGGTGAAGCAGTGACAGTAGCATTTATATGCAATAACGATGCAATAAAAAGTAAAGGAATAATTCCTCCTTGTGATATGTTTCTGGTGGCATTAGAGTCATGGACATTCTTCCACCAAACCAGTAAAGAAATCTCTCTCTTACAACTGGTCTTGTTGCACACAGAATTTCTGTGCTGATTTTTCACTCTTAAAACTAGGAGTAATGGGGAGTTGTAGGAATATTTATTATAGTAACTGGAAGACCTAGCAAAAGCAAAGGTAAGGTTACATGTGTACAAGAATTAAGTCATGTTCCATATCTTTTTTTTTGTTCTATACAATACACCACACCAAAAAAAAAAAAAAAAAAAAGAATTATGCTTATAAGATCTTACTCAAATTTGGAGTATCTCTGTATCTTTGCTTTTTGCAAAAATTCCCTTTTTGGATGAAATTTCTGTAGTTTGTCTCAGCCTAGATATAAATGAAATGAAAATATTTTTCAGCTGATTTGATTTTATTTGAACATAAAGAATGATTTTGTTTTTTTCCTCTTTGAGAGTTTCCACCTTGCCATTCATACATCTGACAGCTAAAATATGAGTTGTTTGAAACACTTAAAATTTGCACAGCCTCAACAAAAGTCCGTTTCACATCTCTTAGGAACTTCCTCTCAGAAATAACTGTTCTAGTGACATTTTAAAGTCTCAGACAGGACACGTGCTTCAAATTACCTTCTTTCACGTTTTAATTATCTCCTGTAATTCCCTGAAGTTGTTCTCATTAAGGTGCATAATAGAGAGAGCAGGACCTGAGTGTGTGTCCCCCCTGCACGTCCATGGACAGTGAGGTGGAGTAGCAAAGGTTCCTGTGTTGTGAACACCATCATGCTTTGCTGCTCCAGTGTCCTCAGTTCAGTATTTTAACTACCTGTGGCCATAAGCTAAGCCTGCAAATGTGAGATCAGTCCCATTCTGAATGTGTGGTGGCACTGAACTTGAGTTGGATCCTACTTAGGAGCGTGTCCTTTTGATGTGAGCACAAAAATAGTTTCTGTACAGACATGAGGGGGCTTGTTTGGGCATTTAACTTGGAATATTCTGACTTTGTGGTAGTGGGAGATGTAGAGACAACCTTGTTCAACCTAGAGCATCATGGCATCTTTATCAGATGTAGGAAAGGTAAACACTGCAAGAAGTCATGGAAACTTGTTTAACCCGTGGCCAGAATAAGTACTCTGAGGGTAAAAATCCACTGATCCTTTGATTCAGCCAATTTAATGAATGTTAAAATAATGCAACAGAACCCAGGGACTGCTGGTTTTGCCAGTATTACCTTCTAGCTTGTTTGATCACACCTGACTTGGACGTGGTACCTCATGCCAGTGAATTCAGCAGTGTTCCCCGCTGTTACAGTGACACGTATTTAAGCTGAACTGATAGAAACTTAGTTAAACTGTAACTGGAAAAAACTAGCAGTTATTCTGCAAGTTGCTTGATAAAAAAGCAGTTCAACATTTACTGCACTGATTGAAGGTATTGAACCGCCTGCCTGTCTAATCTCTTATGTACTCAACTTCATGATTTGGTGAAACTGAAATTGTATGTTTGCAGTTAAGACCATTTTTTAATTTACATTTCTGTCTTTTTCATCATGGCTTAAGTACTAGAATTCATTCTAATTCCGATTACATTTTATATTATTTGTAATCTTAACATCCATATAAAAATAAAAGTAGATCCCACTTCTTACACATCTCTATCTTTTTATAAAGTGCATCTTTTCAGGAAGCATGTTCAGCAGTCGTGGGTGTCCGTGTCAGTTTTGCAGTGGTGCCAGTAAGCAGGCGTGTGCTTGGATACACCATTGATTAGCCCTTTTCTTCATAGCGTGTAAAGATGCCTTTCTGGACAATTCCTTTTTGTTAACATGGGTGACCTGGTACTTTTATGAAAGCTATTTCTTTAAAAATTGCAGGTTCAAAAGTCTTATGAAAAATTATAAATCAGAACTCTGGCTAAAGCTATAAGTAAAAATCTCTTTTCAACCCAGAGGGCACATTCACACCCTGCATTAGAAACCGAAGCACCGGCCCTTAACTTTTCAGCAGAACTCTTTTTTTGTACTGTGCCTGCAGACCCACATGGGTTTCTATGCCTTTGCCAACAGAAAGTCAGCAAATTTGTATTTGATCTGAGGTATATTACTGAAAAATGGGGGTGTGGTGGGAAGGCTGCCAGGAACATACTAAAAACCTTTCGGCAAACAAGTCTTAAAGCTTGTGTTTTCCGGTGTCAGGACGTAAGTAGATCCTTCAAATGCATGTCAAAAGTTCAAAGCACCGTATAACCCTGTAAAAATTTAGAATCCTAGCAACCATGGCAAAGAAAATATTGAAATGAATGTGTGTGGTGAGGTGTTTGCATACTGAAATATGTGAATGGTTTGGGAGTATTACAGTACACCTGTTATTTCACTTCTGTGATAATACTTACCACCTACCTCATGAAAATTCATGATCCTGGCTTGTAATATGGATTTCCCTTAAATGCTGGTAGGAATGTCAGAAAGCTCCTTACCTAGGGGGGGAAGCATGAGTTTTATAAATAAAGACTAAGTGCTTTGTTACTGAGCGTGTGCAGTACCGTGGAGGAGCCATTTTAAGATTCATACCCTCTCTTAGTGTGTTGGAATATTTCATTGCATTGTCATGCTGCAGAGTAATAATCTTGTGCCTGACTTGTCCCGTTCAGATGAGATAAAAATTTTACCTGGCTTAGTTTACAGTTACATCGAGTTAAGGTGAGGAAAAATGTATGCTTTCCTAGTTGGATCCATCCTGTAATATTCCTCATGTCTAATGGTGTGCAGAGCCTGTTGTAAAGCATTTATGAAAGTTTTATAATAGTAAAAAGAAAACATATATGTAATTACTCAAATTATGATTTGATATTATTTAAAGTAACGATCTAGATATTTTATTATCTCTGTTTTTCTTTAGAAAATATAATTCAAGAAATGAGTGAGACATTTCTTAACTGGGGCTGATGAGGTTGTATGTGATCTCTCTGATAGTACGCAGTGTAGGTAAGCAAAGTAGGTAATTGCAGAGGCCAGAAGGAACTGGAAGATGTGATGATAATGCCAGTGCTTGCAGTAGCAGGTAAAATCTCATGCTTACGATTCACGGTGGGGAAATAAAATTTCTAAAAACCTCGTGATTTGCCAGTGTATTGGGTTGAATTTTTGAAAAATTTATTCTGTCCTGCATGCATCTTTTTGCATACTTCCCATTAAGATTTATGTGAAGTTTGCATACTTATGTGTTTACATTAGTTGAACCCTGCTCTTGATTTTAGCTTCAGTTGCAAATGTTGGTGGTAGGGGGTGAGGTCTTGGAATACTGGAGATTACCAGGGGGCCTACAAGAAAGCTGGGGAGGGACTTTTCATAAGGGCAGTTAATGACAAAACAAGGGGAAATGGGTTTAAGCTGAAAAAGGGGAGGTTTAGATTAGATATTAGGAAGAAGTTCTTCACTGTGAGGGTGGTGAGACAGTGTCCCAGGTTGCCCTGAGAAGCTGTGGCTGCTCCTCCCTGGAATTATTGAAGGCCAGGTTGGATGAGGCTTTGAGCAACCTGGTCTAGTGGAAGGTGTCCCTGCTGATGGCAGGGGGGTTGGAACTGGATGAGCTTTAAGGTCCCTTCCAACCCAAACCATTCTATGATTATAAGCTCTTTTCTGTGTATTATTAGCTGTGTAGAGCAGATTGCCAATAAGGGGAATTATGCAGTGAGGTCGAGTTGACTGATGAGTATCATAAATGTGCAGACTCTGACTTACGTGTCAAGAGCTGCAAGTTTCAGTGTCCATGGCTGCTATAGACAGAACACTTTGTTTCAGTTAAATGTGGACTGTGACACACTAATTGCATGCGGTATAGGAGCTGGATTGCTACTTCTGGGGTCAGATAGCAATAAGCATTTCACTGCAGAGATTACAAAATTGCTGCAGTTGTATAGAACAAGTACTTATGATTGAAGAGAAAGAAAATTCTCATAAAAGCAGTCCAGTTCCATGATAGCAGTTCTGGTTCCTTTGGGTCAGAGGCAAAACGTAGCAGCATCTGAGCTGACCACAAATCTCTTCTCTTGTCAGTGCGCCTTGGGAGGCTGCGTATCGGTGGTTACTATAGAAGACTTCAAGGATCTGCTGATACATTAATTACACATTTACTCTGGTGAAGGAGATGGCACGACCTACAATGTAATAATGGGTCTACAAAAAACATTTGTGAGCTCTGAGACCTTAATTAGCTGTTGCCACGCTGACAGAACAGTCTGTATTTAGTTTGCAATACTGACTTGATGTAATCACAGAGGGGACGTAGAAAGCCCACAGTAGTGTGTCAAGCTACTGCATAGTTGTAACAGCTTGTGAAGAAGCATCTGTCACTGCATGGATGGGAAAGCTGGGTGCTGAGCAGGCTTGGCCTCCAGGGAGGTGAACTCTGTTGGCATAGTGACAAACTGCTACGTCAGTTCAGTAATGTGGGAAATAAAAGAAAAAAAAGGAAAAAGTAGGAAAAAATAGGGACTGTGTTGTGGTCAGAAGCTGGCAGAGAGGAGTGAAGACCCAGACGATGGCCACACCTGTGTTATTTTAAAGACAGCTGAAAGATCCTGGTATTTTTTACACAGAGCTCCAAAGTGAGCCCATCTTGTACTGAGACATCTTCAAAAGATCACTGGGACTTTGCCTGCTTCCTTATAGGAATTTATTGTTATTAACAGTTCTAAATGTAAGAGAAGTGCCACAGAACACTTTGTTATGCCAAAATTTGTTTCCTTGCTCATCTGCAATCATTCTGAGGGAAGGCTGGTTCTGACTTTGCCTTTTGTCAAACTTGGTAGTATCGTAAATCTCACAGTTCTTGTTTGTTTCTTTTCCTACAGTTTGTGAGCAGACAGCCAAATACTTTTTTTCAAGTTTGTTGATATTTTTCCTTTTTGCTCCTTTTGCCAAGCTTACATAATTCACTGCCCTCATGTATTATATTTTTATTTCTTTTGCAGATGATTTTCTACTTACCTGCTTTCATCTTTCTCCTCTTACAGAAACACTTTTTCTCTGATCTCACCTTGCTTTCTTTGGAAGGTCTGCTTTAGCTGCCCTTTGTTGCGTTCTGATGGCATTACAGACTGTTCCCCACCTTGTTTTCTCCTTCTCCATGTGTTGCTGGTAGAGTTGCACTCTTGTGCTTTTCCCCCTTCAAGCTATACTTTAATAATCTTGAGCAACAGATTGGGGCACTGGCAGGGAACTTGTAGGCACTCTGCAGGGAGGAGCACATGAAAGAAATGAGCTCTGTTCATTGCAGCTTCCTGTTGACACAGGTTATTGAAGCTATGCTAATAGGCAGACACAACCACACAGATGAGTTTCAATATTGTGTCAGGGTATCTTCTGGAGAATGAATAAAAAATACAATTAATGTGCTCAAGAAGGAAGGTCTTTTGAAAACCTATTTACTGTAAATCTATGAGACCTTTCAATGCTATTCCATGTCTGTTTTACAAAAAGAAATGACAAATTTCTTACCAAATATTTATTGCACTATAAGAAAATCCTGTGCTCGTTACCAGAAATAAGATGTGTACAATAATGCTGAACAGTGGGCTAGAATTTGGCTGGTTGTTGCTCTTCTCTATGCACCAGAGGGGATCTTATTGAAGGTCAAGGCTTAAGAATGCGTACCTGCGATCTGGCTTCAGCTCCGATGGGGAAGACATTTAGAGATGTTCACATTTAGTGTCTGTTAACGTCATAAATCTCAGGAATGTTAAGACCTGTATTTTAGTCAGTGGCTATAGTTTTATACATTTCATTAGATGAAACCTGGACCCAGCACTGAACTTTCTTGTTGTTTCAACCATTCTGGCAAGACTGATCTACTTGATGGGTAACGATGGGGACACTGGGCAGCTGGAGCCCACCCAAACAGGTCTGTTTAATGGACTTTTCCTACTCTTACACTTCAGCAAGAGCAGTTCCTTTCGCCTCAGGACTGGGAGCCAGGTGCTGTCCCTCTTTCCCAAGCAGTGCAGAGGTGCTTTCTTAGGTGCTGGACACAATCACATGGGTGGTAAAGTTTGAACAGGTTTATGTGATAATGTGTGGCAGTCTCCATAACAAATTCAATTTGCCTATTTGCAAATATTTACACGAATGGTAGAGGTCTTCCTAAAAGCAGTTTTGTGGCTTTTATTCATATGAGGGGTATGGGATTTACAGACATGATGTGTGCATCTGTAGGGCAGCCAGAGAACAAACTGTCCGCCTCTGCAGTTCTTCCAGCACTGATCCCAGCAGAACTTTCTTAAGCATGAAAACCCTGTAGTTAAATTCTCTGTCAGCCACTGAAGATTTTGGCCTCTTTGCTCAGTCTGCCAGTTAAGCAAAATGTGTTGATGGATTTGTAGTGCAAGAGCTGAAAGTAAATTCACAAATCTGTGTCAGAAGGAAGGTGAAAACTTTTTAAGCTTTTTGGTCAAAAGACAATTTGCTAGCAAGTTTTAACATTAAATTGGAGCAAAATTCCCAAATGATTGTTCATTTAAATGCATGACAATTAAATCTAAATACATTAAACCTAGCAGTGTGTTTTCCTCTTGCACCTCTCTATAGAGCTATTTTAAGTTCAATCTATTCTTGCAGTAGAAATGGAATATTATGGTCTTGCTAAATGATTTTGCTTGCCGAAAATATGTAACTCGCTTGAAATTCCTTGAAAAAAAGCAGAGTCTTAAATAATGAATATAGCTCAGTGGGGTCATGGGTTTTCTGTTCCATACAATAAGTAATTCTTACAGCTCTATATTAATCAATCTTTGCTTGAACTATGATGTACATTATATATATAAACTGGGTAATACACATTTTGCTTTGACCAGCATTTACTGCTATGAGGCCAATTGAATGCAAAAGTAGACTTAGATTTTAGTTGTTTGGGGTTTTTTTACTGCATTCCTGAATTTTGTGCTAGGTTGTTGTCACTTTGCCCCGTTCTCTGCACTCAGAGCAGCAGTGGGAGCTCTTGACATCCATTACAAACTTCATTGCATTGAAGATTGCTAGTGGCAGAAAATTGAAACAGACTTTTAAGTATTTCTTATCTTCTACTGAAAGAAACTATATATAAATAAAGGCTGTAAGATTAAATTGAAAACCAGGCCTGTAAAGGTTCATATCCTTTGTATTATCTGCTGTTCCTGCTACAGTGTTGAAATTCAAAACCCATAATTTTGCTTGTTTAAGTCAAATATCCGTAATTGAAGGCCATATTATGAAAATTACATTGGATCTTGTGCAATTTTAATATTTAATTAAAAAGGAAACCTTTGTATTGTATATTCCCCATTAAAGTACCTAAGAAGATAATTTTTTTCCTAGCCAAAATCTAGACAGAGATTATATCTGCTTTTTTATATCTGACCATGGTGCCTCAGTGATGAGGAGAATCTTGGGGTTAGACTCCCCTTCCTGAGAAAGGAATTTGTCACCCATCCAGGAAAATCCCTCCCATTGTGCTGGCTCCTCCATCGCAATTCCCACTCCTTCCTGTCCCCTCTCTCCCTCTACACAAGTATTGTTCTCCCACGTTACCTTCAGCACTCCCACCAGCACTGCTGTTTGTCTAATTTCCTAGCTGTCACTCCCTTATGTTTAGTTTCTATTCTTAGCTCCGCTTCTCGTCTGAAATGGATGCAAAGTGTACTTGTCCTTGTTTCTTTTATAAGGTGTAGTAACTAACATACCTGTTCTGACATGTATCTTCTTTAGTTTATGGTGCAGTTTAAAATGCTATGAAGTATTGCAGAGTTTGCATGCTGGTCACCTCAGAGAAGTCCTGTGACTTTCTGTGCTGGGCTTAAAAGAGAGCGTGTTGGCTGGTCTTGTCAGGGGAACGGCATGCTACCCTCGAGTTTTGCCAGTGGATCACTTGAGAATAAGTTTTTTCAGGTTATCTTGCTGAAATGAGGGAAGCATCTCAGGACAGAAAAGTCCATGTAGGTAAGAAGCCCAATTTGACTGAGTTTGAATTCTGTGAACAAAGTTGTGGATGCACGTGATTGTATGTATGTACAATTTAAGAGAAAGGGAAAAAGAAAAGCATTTTAACTATATGTTTAGCTTTAAAATGGGTTTTACTTCTTACTTTAGTGGTTAAGTACATAAATAATGCTTTGTTTATGAAGATAACGTCAGACAGACACATCTGAACATCTGCAGAAAGTTTCACTAACTACAAGACTCCTTAACAAGGAGTATGGGAGGGCTGGATTGGCAAAAATGCAGCTTGCATTAAAAGATAGATTTCCTCCTCTGCTGTTTCATCGAATTCAATATTTTTATAAAAACTTACTATTTTAACAGGAAAGCCTCAGGCCCTTAGTATCGCTTAAAAAACCCCACAAAACAGTAAAATCTCCTTTTATTGTAGTGAGCCCCAAACCCTTTTGAGAAGTGCCCAGGTCCCATTAAAATAAACAGGTGCACAAAAGTTTCCTTGACCAGGACACTGAACTCGATGTTCCTGTAACAGTGGAATAAACTGCACATTCTCCTTGCTGCCAAGTGCACCCAACAAGGAGTCCTCATGGATTTTATTTGAATGACTCAGTTCCATAAACTTCTTTTTTTTCCCTCTGTAACTTTTCATTCTGAAATAAAAAGTTCCAGAAGGCTTCTTGATCTGGTTCTCATCGTACTCATTTTCACTAACTCTTTTCTAACAAACATGTTTTGATCTGTTTTCTACCTTTTATAGCTCATAGCTATTTTTCCTTTATTTTAATCCATGTGTCTTCCTTAAATCTCACTTTCCTCAATGTTTACCCATTTTGTCACCGCCTCTTTCACTAGCCAAGGTGGTTCTCATTGCCAGATGCCTTGCTACCCAACTTTGCAAACCAGGATGAAATGTTTTTATGTCTCTGACTATAATCCTCTTCTAGTTTTGTTTTAGTTTTTTTAAATCCTGCTTTTCTAACTGTTGTAGAAGACTTTTCTGTTTTGTTTTTTTTTTTTCCTCCTCTCATGGGCGCACTCTGGTAATGTGTAACCAAGAGCTCTGCATGAGGGTTTTACTTAAGGCTTTTTAAAAAAATAAATAAAAAAATACAACTTGTAGAAATTCCTAATGGTTTGTATATCTCACCAGATGTAATTCTGATGTGAAAATACTCCAGCAGTTAATTACAGCAGTGATTAGCACTTGGAGAGATGTACCTCAGAGGCAGTCCAGGCTGCAGCACTCACGCTGCAGGAGAGGTGCAGAAGCCAAAGAAATGCCTTTGGAAATTCTGGGTCATGTGAAGCAGAGACACCCAAATGATTCTGGCAAGGATTCGGACAGTCCACACAGGCTTAGTAGCTCCATCTCAGCAGAGAGAGACAGGTGCCCCAGAGAATAAGGAAGGAGCTGGAGATGAGGAAGGTGAGGAAATACCAGCAGTAGTCAGAGGAGGAAGGGAGAGATGGTGCCAGTCCCAGAGTGATGGGTCAAGCAGTAGGGCTTGAATAAAAAAAATGCAGTGGGATTTTGCAGCTCAGCTTGGTGAGGCAGAGATCATCACCGTGTTCTCGTGTGAGACTGGACTGCAGAAGGGTTAGGAAACAACTAGTCTGTGTTATAAAACCAGCACTTGAATTATGATGCAGGCTCCATATAAGTTATCTTTCCATTCATGGTCCGACTGTGTTGTTTTTGGCTTTGCATCGTAATAATGGAAAACTTCTGGAGGAACATCAAGTTCTCGTGTCAGTTCCCATCTTTTCTGCATTCTGTTAATGTGCCCAAACTGATTTGTAGGCAGTGTTTCATTGTTCAGTTGCCATGTCAAACTTTGAGTTGACTTTGAGAGTTTGAATATTTTCATTAAGTCATCTGTCAGCTCCTGCTGACACCAAGAGGTTTGTAAGCTACAGTCAGCAGTCTGCTCCCCTTGATTCTCCTATGAGGTGTCAAACAGCAAATCAAATGCGTATGTACTCAGCCTTTATTATGCTTTAGTAAACTTTCAAGTTTACTAAGGCCTAATAGAAGAAATGTAGGCCAATCACAACAAGGAATAAATATTCTGAAGAGCATAAAAAGATTAACACAGGTAATACTAATTAAAAATAAAAATCCACAAAGAGAAATACAGAGAAATACTGTGTTTGAAATACAAGGCATAGTGAATAATCTTGATTAAAGTAAATTGACTGCCACAGAGTACTTGTGTCAAATGTACCCTCCCAGCCCCTTCCACACAACTGCTTAATTTCTTCTCACTCTGAAGGGTCTTCAATGTCTGTCTCTCAATCTGTTGGCCACCAAGGACCCCTGATGCGTGTGTGCTAATGGTACTTTGTGCTTTTGAACATCTCTTACTCTTACAAGGCTATCATGTTTTTCTGGATTGACCAGCCACATTTCTGATCATTAACCTAAAAATGGACGTTACAGCTGAAAAAACAGACTTCGGGACATTTTTCACAGTACTATCTGAAGGGGATAAAAGAGTCAATGTGTTATCTTCTTTATTAGTTTCCTGTAACAGAAATGTAACATAAAGCAGCCTGTAGTGTAAACCAGCTCACCTTGCAGCTTCATAACCTACAGACCCTATAGGAGACCTCTGCGGGCTGTTATAGGGAGAAGGCAGCTTCCCTTTGTATATTGAAAGGGAACTGCACTCGCACCTGATGACATACATATTCATGCCTAATTTACTCTAGTGTGCATTTCACTCAGAAATACTAGGAACTGCCACAGCATTTCCGTGGAAAGCTGTGTTTCATCAATTCTTAGTCTTCCAAAGGAATGATTTAAGTATACAGGAGGATGAAACTTCCACTCTGTCTAAACGTTTGATCAGCATAACAACCACATCTTCAAACTGTTTTGCATCATCTGTTGTAAGTAATACATGTTCAAAGCAATACTGAATATTGAGCTCATATTTGAAACGTAGAAATTTTATTTTAGCAATTTCACCCACACTGATGCACATTTAGTACATTTGGTAAAAGGCAAATTTATATATGGAAATCCAGAAGTGAGCTAGTGTTGCATTACATTTCTTCACTCTGTAGATATGCCCACACCTTAGAACAGTCAAAGGTAAGTTAAATCTCGGTTGAAAGCACCATTTTTATAATGACAGAGGGATTAAAAAAGTGTTAGTCCATCAGTGTTTTCGTGTTGCTTTACTCCTACAGAATGCCAGCTCATCTGGTTTGGTGCAAGAGACTGTCCAGAGAAATCTGTGATCATTTGAGTTGTTACCCTGAAGTATGACTGGTTGGAGTTCTTCCACTCTCAGTAGAAGCAAACCTTAACTTGCAAAGGGCACAGATAATGAGTGCTCACAATAAAGGAAAATCTCTGACAGAAAAGGGTTTATGATGCACAGCTCAGTGGTACTTCCCTCAACAGCTGTGCAGGCAAACGTGGAGTAGTTTGTTCCATGAAAATCTTATTCAACATCCCAGGAAATTCTCCGCTGGAATGGACAATGATATATATCCTTCAACCTGGTGAGGGAGATTAGAAGCTTGCTGGAATTAAAGGTAACACAAAGCACCATATGGAGTAATTAATTTTAAATATCACATCTCATTATCTTTGAGGAAAAAGTTTGTGTGGTTTGTTCAGGAAAAAATCTGAGTATTTCAGGGTTGACATGCCTGTAATTAAGCACTTTTAACTCATCTAAAGTGATAAGCAAAGTCGTTATTCAAATCTTTATGAAGCTGGCAAAGTGATGTTTTGTAACTGCGCTTCTTGAATGCAGAACAGTCTGTGAAGTCAAATTTGTAGTGTTCCGTTCTTAGTGCAATGAAATACCATAAAGCTTTTATATGAAATCAAAGGGAGTACGTGTCTTTTTTGACTAAGTATTTCTTCTTGTCTGTATCATACTTTGGTGGAAAGGCAAAAAAGTACAGCTGGTGCTCTCCTGGTCTGTTATGGAGGAACAGTCTATAGGCCTAGATGTGAAAGCATTTAATCCCTAGTAGAAAAAAGCTGACGTTACAAAGCATGTTACAAAATCCCACTGTTTCCCTTTTAAAAAAATAATCTGAAAACCATAAATGTATGTACCTGAGAATCTCTCTCTCTAAGCTGAAAATAAGAGACAAAATTCAAAAATGATAATTAAATTGAGCTGGCTAAAATAAGAGCTAAAATAACTTTTTCCACGTTCTTGGAAATTTTTTAAGATTTTGAAAAGACTCCTGCTGAGATTCTAAGCTCTATGAGGTTTTAGGGGAGGTTTCTTTAGATAATTGTTAAAATCTCCTAGGATTTTTGGCATCCATATAAAATACCTTATTTAAATATAGAACAGCTCTACCAGTATTCTCTATTTCATGAACATCCCATATCTGTAAAACATTCAGCATTGGCTTAGGTAATAATTCAGTAATTTATCATCTAAAAAGATTATGCTCTTGCCCAGGGAGGAATTTGATAAACTTTACTGTGATTTAAAGGTGTAATTTAAGGTCGTATTAGCGAGCCTGGTAAAGCAAAACATTTTCAAAACTCTAATCAAGGCACAGTCTTAATATGGTCCTTTTATATTTAAAAAGAAAAAAAAAAAAGAGTCTATAAAAAGGTCAACTCAGACTTGTGTAGTTTCCAGCAGACCTTTAAAAGCTGATTTGGATAGAAAATCAGGCAATGTGGTGTTTTATATTCAGCCTGTTTGTAAGCTTCCAAACTGTCCAGACACAACAGGATTTTCAGAAGAAATCTTTTGCTTCAGTCTGTATAACTGATGTTGTTTGGTTCAGCTGCTCAAAAGGAAAATAAAGATACAGTCTAGATATATAAAATATATATAAAAAAGATATAGTCTAGATCACACTTACAAATTGATAGAAGTTTATTAAAACATAAATTAAAGTCTTTTTTATGAATCGGCTAGTAGGAATCAAGAAAAAAAAATATATTTATAGCAGTTTAAGGATGTATAAGCAGTTTAAGTAGAATTTTATGTGAATTGGGGTTGAATTTATCAGGTTATTTTCTGTGAGGAAGAAAAGTTTGACAAGAGATTCCTGAAATTATAGCCACCCAGGTGAAAGTGTCCTAGTAGAGGCAAAGGGTAAATCATCCCTCCAGCTGTGGGAAATCTGAGTTATTTCTCTCTTCTACTTAGGAAATTTGAACTTAGTTTTCCTACATGCTATTTCATAGCTTAATTACTAGATTAGGGAGTGATTACATGTGTGTTATATCTGGTTGATACTATTTTATTTTAAGTAAGCAAACATTTGCTGGTATGAATCTGAATTTTAGCTTGCTTACCTCTTGTATGAATGCCACAGCCCCTACAGACAGTGTCAGTATCTCACTGTCTTGTGCTTGATTTCAGTGACAATGGAAAAGAAAATAAGGAAAGAATCACAGAAAATATAATAATATTAAACTTTTAAGTTTTTACTTAAAGATAGGTAAACGTATTTATTTTAACACGATAACTGTTTGGCAAAATTCCTGTATTTAATAGGCAGTATTTGCTTATGCAATTTTGAATTTGGATCTTGGATAAGAACACAAATAAATACTAAGTTGTCAGGAATCCTATTCACAAGCCACCTTATTTTGGTAGCTGTGATAATATTTCCTTTCCTTGAGGTCTGTTTCATACAGTACACTATCCAGCTAGATTTTCTTAAGCTTTTGGTGAAAACTATTCATCATTAAGGTATTTTCCACTGGAGTCCAAAATTTAAATATGTGTTTTGCCAAACCTAAGTAAACACCAGTAAATTAAACAAATTCTCTCTGCCAACTGGAAATGTGATGCAAAGCTTTCATCTTCCCCCCCTGCTTTAAACAGTTTTTACTATTCCTGCACCCTAAATTGCATTAGTGGAGTAGGTATTTGATCAAACTGCATTATAGACAGGCTTCTGTTGTTCTTTCCTTTTTTTTCCCTGTTTGTAACCAGCAAATCCCACCATTCAGACTGTTGTGTCAAGTTGTTTATGTCTCATGTTGGCATGATGACAATTCAACACATCACAGGCGTGTACAAGCCAGGGCTTTGGAGGCTTGAAACAATAGTGGTCTTCTGACTGCCAAAGTCCTCCTGCTCCCTAGAAACCTCACTTGCTGAGCCCTGATTTCAAGAGTGATTTAGTTTTTGAACTGTTACAACAGAAGAGTTGATCTGTGCACTAAAGAGAATAAACAGCCCCAAACTATGTTTCTGTTTAATAAAGGATTCTTTGTCGTCTTGTGTTTAAATGTTGTTTTGCTTTCTGTGTCAAGTTGCTACAGTCCAGCTTACAGGTAGACTGGATATGTTGGAGAAAGAAAATATTAATAAAAATGCCAATAATATGTAGCTGGTTAAATTATCAACATCTTTGTTGATGGTGGAAGAATGGCCATGCAGCTGTGGTACATGGCTAGAGCCTAGGAAATGACTTCTTACATGACATAGTTACTGCTTTTCTCTGTTTTCCAGTTTTTCAAAATTGTGTTTCAGTGTCACTGAGGTGCCAGAGGCTAAATTAATGTGAAATATGTCTGGTCTTTGATTCAAGATGGTAGAAAATGCAAAATTACAATGATTTTATCACAAAATCCACTTAAAATATGTAGACTGAGGTATCTGAAAACCAGTACTGCAATGTATTTCATTTTCTGTAGATGTGAGGGCTTACCCCTTAGAGGTATTGGGTTTTGCTGATCTGAAGTTCTAGCTTGGATGCATTAAAAAGGTATGCATGTGAAAGAGAAGGTGTATAATGTGTGTATTTGCTGCGTTTATGAAACACGGAAGACAAGAAGCAAAATGACAGCATGAGATCATTTTGGTAGAATGTGGTTTCTCTCCTAAGCTTTTGGTTTTGTTTTGCTTTGTTTTGCAGTTTGCCCAGCTGGTGTCTGTCTACAGAACTCTGGGTCCAGAGAAGTTCCCTTTAATTGAGCAGACATTCTATCCAAATCACAAGGAAATGGTAGGTGCAAATACCAATACTAAATTAACTTAGCGTCTCTGTAAAACAGGAACTGTAAACACACAGTTCATTTCCCCCATTTACTGTCTATTTTAAAAGCCATTTTGGAAGCTTTCAGAGGGATGAGACTGGGTGACCACTTGAAAGCATTGTGATGGTTAACTGGAAGGCTTTCAGATGTGAAGGTAGTCATTTTTCAGCTTCAGATTTTGAAGAGATTAAATGCTTACAAAGACACGGAAAACTATAAAAGTGCAAGAGTTACTTTTGTGGTTTGTTTTTGACCTAGTCCTTTATGAAACAGTTCAAAGTGTTTATCTCTCATTGTAATGATACACAGGGCTATGTGCCTGTCCGTGTAGAACTTTGAACTCCTCGATAATCAGGGTGTTTGTGACTTGTGATCTTTATGTACCTGAGCTGACATGGATTCCCAGTCCTTCACAGACATGAATGCATTCATAAAAATAACACTTATGACCTTTACTCATGAACTGTCTTATGCTGTAGACATTTTTTTTTCCTTAATTTTCTTATGGTTTCTAAACAGAAATTCTTTCCTGAGTATATTTTTCTAGAGGGAAGACTTTCAGCATTGAGAGAAACTGGAGGGATAGAGTAGAGGGATTGAATAGACTAGCATAGAAGCATCGATTATTTTTAGAATATAATCTATTCAGCATATGTCACACAGCTGTGATTCAAGTACCACTGCAAGGTCATGATAAATATGTTAGCTAACTGTTTATGTAAGGTCCCCAAGCTGTAATTGCTGCATGTCTGTCTTGAGACTCTGGCTAGCACTTCGTTATCATAGGTGTCCTCTAAGATAAGCCTCAGTGACAGCAGTTGACTAAGATTTCTTCTGAAGTCATCTTTCTCCCACATCTGTCTCATGTTTTGGTGATAAACACAGTATGATGCAGTTCTGCTGTATTTTTTGATGGTGGCTCTTCATACTGTTTTCCCAGTTCTCTCTGGCTTCTTTGGACTGTTGACTCCCAGATGTTTCCACTTCTCTTGTCACATATGACACTTCCGAGAAGAGCTTTTACCGCAATCATGTGTTTAGTAAATTTGCTACACAAAAGTTTTGTAGAGCCAAAGGAGCATAGTACTGATCTGGAGCAGCAGATGTAAATATTGTCCCAGACAGTCAAATCTTTTCAAAATGGAAGGGAGTTTTGTTGATGGATTTGTCAGGAAAATATACAACTTTATAAAATTTGTATTTTTTTTAAGTGTGAAGGAGTTGTTTTGCGCCTTGGGGACTCATTCATAAGAGGTGGAGAAGCAGAACCACATCTCATGTTTTGCAGTATGCTTTTCTAAATTGTAATAAGTTTTCTTGAAAATGGCCAAGTTTAAAGCCGGTTTATAATTTCCTGAGCACCATTTATTGTTCTTTCTTCATTATTTTATCAGCTATTATTCAGGCTCCACAGGGCAGTGGTCACAGCACCAAGCCAGTCAGAGCTCAAGGACTGTCTGGACAATGTTCTTAGTCATATGGTTTAGTGTTAGGTAGTCCAGTGAGGAGCAGGAAGTTGGAGTCGGTGATCCCTACAGGTCCCTTTCAAGTCAAGCTATTCTATAATTCTATGATTTTATCAAAAAAGCAGGCTTTTTTAATACATTGCTAAATTGCAGCATATAGAAACAAATCTATAATTCTGGGGCAAGAGTCAACGTGTTAGCTCTTAGTTTTTGCATAGCATGGCCCTGTAGAAGGTCTGCCAGTTCAGTTGTAATCTGCTGTCTTGAACAACTGATTGAATTCAAATTTAGTAATACAACACAAACAAGAAAATATGTGTATGTGTTTATAAGGCATATTTTACTTAAAAGTATAGCAAATATTTGAGTGTTTTTTTCCCCCCTTCATTCCTCTGCATTGCTCATTAATGTCTGAACTGATGTTACTTGTCTCTTGTTTGAACCTTTGACTGTTAATGCTCTCCACAGCTGAGTCATTTTTTGCATATTTCTACATATAGTGAACGTTAATCTGGAGAAAAGGAATGTGTTTTGGTATTGCATTGCCATATGTGGTTTAGAGGTGCTGTACAAACTGATTGTGATGAAGCTCATTGGCTTGTTTCTTCCTTCTGAGGAAATTATTTGGAACTTTGTGGCTTGAAGAATAACCAAGCAACCTGGTACAAGATAATATTTTATTCAAATTTCTAGAATGTCTTGTAAAATGATCTGAATAACAGAGTTTTCTAGTTGATGAATTGAAATAATATCATGCTATTTAAATTTTGTTGGGTTTTAAACACTGTTTATTAATAGCTGGCCTCGTTTGCTATTACAGCATTTGGTATTTACAGTTTAAAATATTTTTTGGTAGTTCTTCCTGTGTTCATTCCTTCCCTTCTTATTCTCAGAATCGTAATGCAGAGCTCTCTCCCTCCCCTCCAGTGCAAACCATTTGGGGGAAGCAGCAGGGGAACGCTCCAAATCTCTGTGAATTGAGTTTTCAGCATGGTTGTGCTTCTCTTTCTTTTGCTTCTTTCATACGATGGTGATCATTTGTACTGAGGCTTTAGATGGCAAGAAAAGGTAAATAAACAAAGATGCCATTCTTTTGTGTAAAAATGGAGCTGCTTTAATGAAACACTTTCTGAAACAGAAACATTCATCTCGGCCTGATTAAAACTATACAAAACCCTGTAAGGCTTTTTGAACTCCTTGCTAGTTGAGTCATATCTACAGCCTTTCCCTCAGTAATTAGTTCTCTTTATTTTGCTACATTCCCACCTCCTGTGTTCTCTGTCATGAAAAAAACCTGCTTTTTTCAACATAATTGGTGGACAATTTAATTAAAACTTAACTGGAACATGGAGAAAAAGCCAGTGATACTCAAGGTGGGTTTTTTTTCCCACCCTTCACCTGTACAGTCTCCCTTTTCTGTTCTTTTCTGTACCCTTATCATAAGTCATGTGAGTCATTTTCAAATTAAAATAAAATGTTACACCAAGCTATATTTCTGCTCTAACCTTTCATATAACATATACACAGTTTCAAGAAGTAAAAATAAAATGTTGTAAAAATAATGCTGTTGATAATATATCAATGCCACTACAGTAAAAATCTTGATAGGAGAATAACATATTGGGAATGTCACATTGTAGTTAATCCTTTTCATAATCTTTGTCAGCACTGAATCTCAGGGAAAATAGAAACTCCTTCTTTGAGAGTTTTTTTGTAAAGCTTTTCTTGCCATATTTATTGATATGAGGGGAAAAAAAAATACCATTATTATGAGAAGTTCGGTGAGATTTATGCTTAGATAGAAATCAATCTGGACAGCCATTAATTTTGAAACACCTGATATGGGATATTTTATGGCAGGTCAAATATAAAATGTTTTTAAAACTAATTATGGCATACAATTCATATCACAGTTTGTTCATAAATATCGAAGAAAACATTTATTTTTACTAGGTACATAAAGATGGCAATCTGAGTTGGCTTAGTTGAGTTTAAGGTCTCATTACTATAAAACTGCACCAGAACTACGTTGAGTTAAAAAGCAGATGATATTTGTTTGCTGCAGAGTGCTGTTCAGAGGACACCATTACATCAAAATGGATTGGGAAACAAATGCCATACTGTACATGGACTGCATATTAATGAGCCATGTGCTTGATTCAGGCTTTGTATGGTTATTGAGCTCTCGCAGGCTTGTCTAGGGATTGTTTTGGTTTGGCATGAGTAAGTAAGACTTGTTTTTAAGTTTATCTGTAAATTAGTAATATAAATGCAGAGCACTGACAGTAAAAAGCACTGTCAATATTGTCTCTGCCGCATCAGTTCCTTTTTGGAACAAATGTAGCCTTTTTATTTCAATTTATGTAAGTAGCCATAATAAGTCCATGGTCCAAAGTAGTGTTAGGTAATTTTTTGTTTGCCTTTAGCAAAGCAGAAAACAAACGAGGCTTTACGTTTGACAGCACAAATATATGGTGGTTTAATTTACAATTGTAAATAAAAAGTTAAATGTTTACTATTAAGGGACCAATGCTTCTCAAAGGAATAGCGGCGTGCCTTGCCATTGGCCTTGCACCATTTGCACTTCATTGGAATTACATAAATTTAGCCACAAAAAAATAAATTTATTCTCACAAGTGTTTTCAAGGCTGCCATTGTCTATCTTTTTAAATATAGATTCATGCAATTGCCAAAATAAACATCAGAAACACAAACAGAATATTTCTCAAAAATCATGTGTCCAGTTTTTTAGCAAGTATGCATTACATATCCAATATAACCCATCTTAGAGTGTGACCAGATACACGGGACATGCTGATTTTTATATCCAAACTACTGCTTCATTGAATTGAATGGAATGAGAGATGCCTGTGCTCTTAACGATGGGCATATCTTCCTTGCAAGTCCCAATGATCTCATTTAGTTTCCTGCTCTGGCAGGGGGGTTGGACTGGGTGATCTTTCGAGGTCCCTTCAATCTCTGACATTCTGTGATTCTGTGTGATTCTGTGATTTGATGAGGACTCTGTAGCAAACAGTCTAAAGGAACTGTTTGGAAGGCGAGACCCTTGAACCAACAGACAGTAACAGCTCTGATTCTCCACGAGCCCGCTGGCTGGAAGGGTCACGCCGTGGTTAGCAGATATGAGTAAAGTGTTTGTGTTAAACCTTTAAATAGACCTGATCTAACCAACGGAGAGCAGAACTGTCTAAACCTCTGCCTGTTGTTCTAAATTCCCGTATGGGGAATACATTAGAGCAATATCTAGCCAAAATTGGAAGGAAGCGAAAGAAACCCAGTGGAGAAAATTGGAGAGAGTTAAAATACGTCAGAAATGGCAGCTATTACAGATTCATTCCCTGCGTGACGGTTCTCATCCAGTTTCTAGAACCCAAGCAGTTGGACAGCTGTCTAAACTTTGGCATTCACTGAAATAATTTCTTAAGTTTTACCACTGTGAATTGAGTTACTTTTGTAAACTTAAATATGTGTGAGATTAGTTACTAACTACACTACATCAGCTACAGTTGATGGAAGTTAAGACACTAAAAAACTAAAAGGCAAAATATGTCGTATTCTCTAGTACTAGATACTACTTCTTTAGTATAAGTTAATGAGTTACCAAATTCATTATGAGAGATAACGATGGATATTCATGAATGAAAAATCATTAATGTAAATTAATGAACAGGTTGCCCAAGGAAGTTGTGGATGCCCCCTCCCTGGAAGTGTTCAAGGCCAGGCTGGATGAGGCTTTGAGCAACCTGGTCTAGTGGAAGGTGTCCCTGCTGATGGCAGGGGGGTTGGAACTGGATGAGTTTGAGGTCCCTTCCAACCCAAACCATTCTGTGATTCTATGAAATACGGTCAAATACTGGAGAGCTTTTTAAAAGTCCTTTGCAGTGTAAGTTATTCAATATCTATTACATGTCTTTTTACATGAGTTTTTAAAGCCAGAGCTTTTAACAGTGCTGAAATACAACAACCTAGTCACATGTAGAGAGGCATTATCAAGTACTACAGCCGCTGTGATGATGGCCATGGTTTCTGTAAATATAAGCAGTTTTCACCTGTCATTATTTGTGTTGGTTCCATAACATGCTGAAGCATTAGCACACCTGGCTTTTCCTTTGAGAAGGTATAGCTAGTCTGTGGGAATATTGAATTGGGTAAGAGGTTTCTGGTTATCAAGGCTATTCTTTAACTTCGGTATCAATGAAAGTTACAATGGTGCAGATAGAGAAAGCTATGACATAAGTGATAGAGAATATGGAGCACAGATTGTTTTAATCACTGATGTGTTCAACTTCTTTCAACGTATAAGGAAAAATGGATTTTTTAATATTTTTATAGTACATTGTTATAATACTTTACATATACACTGTACAATAATTCTTTTGTATCAGAAGACTTTCATACAGAAAAAAATAGTTCTATAAAACATTCTGTAGTTCATCAGAAAGACTGGGAATAAAACATGGGGTTCTCTTAATCTGCAAGTTAACAGCATCGGGGGACAAAATTCTGGCAATTCTTTTGTTCTTGTACATTCGTATTGGTAAAAAGAAAACGTGTTATGCCTTAGAGGGCACAGAGGAGCATTCTCAGCCTGAGCCTCTCTGCACAAAGCATAACTTCACACAGTAGCTACCTCCAGGAGATTTGTTCCTCATCTTGCGCGAGTGCCAATTCCACAGACTCGGACTTTAGCTGAACAGGACAATTTGTTTTTGTTTCTAAGCAACAGATACATTAGACGATGGCAGTTCAAAGCTGTGAGCGTGCAGTGTTTGATGGAATTAGACTCCCAAGGCTTTTTAGGAAGTGATCGTTTTAAGGTTCGCTGATATCAATAAATTCTTTCTCTGGGGGAGGACCACCTCGGTACCAGCTGCAAGTGCCATCACTTCTCTTGATGCAGGCGTAATGCTTGGCTTGGTGCCCGTACAGCTTTCGCTCTATCAGCCAGTCTGTCCAGAGGCACTCATTTGGTGCGGTGATCGAGCAGGGCACCATGTAGCAGGTAGTAATCTAAATGTGAAATAGTACATTAATTCAGTGTATCGCAGGTTTCTTGCAAATGGTCTGTATTCTCAAATGATATAAAATCTATGGCTTGTAACAGTTCTCACCAGTGAAAACTGCTAGTGCCTGTAAGCTCTGCTCCAGCATTAGGCAGCATTTCATTCTATACTTACTTTGCAGCCACAGCCCATTTGATATCTCTGGTTAAGACTCTTCTTTTGAGACAAGGATAAATCATCCCATGGTTCAATGTAGTTGCATAAATGGATGAGGACTTTACCATCACTTAGAATTTGGCCTACAGCATGGAAAATGAGAAAAATAAGGCAAGCAAATAAAACCGTTTTCTAAATACTGAAATAAATCGCAAGAATGTCTGAAGTTTCTTAACTAGTTGCACCAAGTTAGTCAGATTTCACGGTTTTCAGTTAATGTAATTGTAACTGAGAGAACTACTCTGCTGATGGCAAGCTGAATAAATGTTAAAGATATATTTTTTTAAAAGGTGCTGATAATCTGCCTGCAAGGGATGAATGGAAATGCTGTCGTATGTTAAACTAGATTTCAGGACTCTACAGAAAAATCTGTAATTACCTAGAACCCCAAATCTACATACACACAGGCATGTGTTGTCTCATTAAACATGTTTGCATTCCTGGGAAAATCAGTACTGTTAGTATTAAATAATAATGGCATACTTCCTATTTACTAATTCCATAGTTGCTGACTTCGACTTCCTTTGAAACTGCTTTAAAATTGTTGGATGAAGGATGGAAAACTCATAAGATCACAGAATAATTACAGCTTTACACGATTTGTACATTTCATTATGTTTGTATTATACATAAATATATTATTTTTTAACAAGGATTAGCATATTTGTGCAAAGTCAATCTGAGCAGTTACTTCTGGTTTTATAGGTACATTAGTTGTGTTATATTTTACCTGTCAAAAGATACTGTTTTTTGTTGTTAGCTTCTAGTTTCACTCCACAGAGTGATGAATCAAAAGGGGTATAGACATACTGGACATCCTTGAGCTTTTCAAATCCTTTAAACATCTGAAAATTATCAGAAACAGAAGGTCAGTAGTGGAAAAAAAAGTGAAAAACAGTTGCAAACAGCAGCTGAAAGAAATATGTTGTGCATCTCTTTAAAAAAGGCTCTAAGTTCTGAACTTAAAAGTGAAAATACCAACAGTTAGACCCCTTCGCTACACTAGATGAAATGTGTTCATTGGTTTTGGAAGGAAATAGAGTCTTCATTTTCTTAAATTACGGGTTTTAAAATCTGCTTTTTCAGTGTTATTAATGGCTCTTCAAAGCTTTTTCTTCAATTTATATTCTACTAGCATCTTGCATTTAATGCGGAGATAGCATTCATCTCAGTGTTGTAAGATGCAAAAATTTCTGTCAATTATGGAAGATTTTGTCTTGATCAGTGTAATGGTGTGTCCCTTCAAGGATGTGAAACGTGCTGAGAAACTGAGTGTTGTTCTTCTATTCTGTGATTAAAGCAAGCTGGTTTTCCACATCCAGAACTTTGCCCAATACCACCTTCTCAAATAAGTGTTGGCAAATGGGATCCAGCTCTTAAAATGTATAGGCTGTAGCACCCAATGGGCAGGTTCAGGACCAAAGCCTGGGCAGGTTCAGGACCAAAGCCTGGGCAGGTTCAGATGGGCTGCTCCTTAACTAGCGTTTCATAATGGTTCAAGTAAGGCATTAACAGATCCAAACAAATCTAGTTGTGTCCACATGTGAGAAGGAACCATAAGATGCTAATCAACCTCGGGATGCCTGTCATCACCTAGTATGACATAACCGAAACCCCAGGATGCTGGGGGCCCCGTTCAGTGACATCATGCTGTGTGTTGACAGCTGTGGACAATCACACGGCTCACAGCTCCCAAGGGCAGGCGCTCCCAGTTGCAGCTGGTGTTGCTGGAAAATGCGTTCCTGTTACTCGTGTTCTCTCAGGAGATTTAAACAGTGCAGGGCACTAGAAAATACGCTGTAATATGTTGATTTTTCTTGAAGCCTTATTTATGGAATAAAAAAAAAAAAGCCAAAGTTGTTGTCATTGGACTTCTGATCCAAAAAATATTAGATGTGAATTTGAAATACTTAGTAGAAAAAACAAACACACCAAACCAAAACCCAAACCAGTATCCTGTACAAAGCAGCAGTGAAGATAATAGAAAGTGTGTAGAATGATGCTGAAAGTCTGTCTAGTTTTATTAGCTAAAAGTAGTCTGGTATGTAAGCCCCAGGCCATCTTCACTTCTGTTAAGAGCCATTTGATTCCTGATGTCTTTGGAACTTGAATCCCCTGCTTCTGCTGCCCTGAAATCTGCCTTATTGAGGGTGTGGGTACTTGACACGGATGTCCAGTACATAGTAACTATGTGAACTCTGCTGCTGTCCTCTGATTTGGGTTCTCTCCACGTTCACAAACCTTTGATTGGGCTACGATGTACAGTAGGGTACAACCTTTATTTTAATATCTCATTGCTTGATCTAAGTTGACTTAAGAGGCATTATGCAGTCAACACAAATTGATTTAGCTATAAAAAATGTTACATGTCAAACAGCCCATAGAGTCATATAAAAGAGAAAGAGCAGCATTTTGCTGAATTGACAATTGCAGTAAAATGTAACCCCTCTGGGTTCTGTGATTATCTTCCAGGAGGGGGGAAGAATTGCTCAGGGAGGGGTGAATATGTGTCTGGCTTAAAAGTGTTCACCTAAAACCAGTACTGTGTTGATAACGATGGTTTTGCTTGGTAGATCTTACAGCTCAAAAGAGGTCATTAGAAAGTCTGTTCTTACTTTCTATGTTATGTAAAGTGAATTCTTAGCATATCCCCCCAACACTGTAAATGTTTGTGCGCAGGGTTAGCCAGAAACATGGGATCAGGGCCATCTGACATTAAAAGGACTGTTCAGTTTATCATAACTGCAGCTCATCAAACTTGCAATGTGAGAAACGGGTCTGTAAGCACTCAGGGGAGGACAGACTATAGTAGCAAAAAGAGAATATCCTACTATTTGACATACACTGTTGATTTAGATTCTTTAAATGTTATTGTCTGAGGGAAAAGGTACAAAATAGTGTTACCAAATTATTGCTCTGGTCAACCAACTCCTCAGTTATTTGGGAAACCGAGATACAGAGATGAGGTCACTGATCCGTGAGGCTCACAGTTAGATCTCTGACGAGCTATTTCTGTGATATCATTAGTCTGTGACTGTCCCACCCCACTGAGGTGGCCCAATCTAGCCAATTGTATACAACTTTATATGATTTTAATTGATTGTTCTACACTTACCAAATGTTTACAAGCGTGAGCTATTTAAAATTCCTCACGCTCTTTGCTTTTGTAATTTGATGCAGACTTTTCAGTGTTACCCATAACACTTTCCTGCTAAACTTCTGTTATTTTGAAAGTGAGTATTTCTCAGTAATTTCTCAGTCCGGTTTAGTTTTGACCCATATGCCACCTCTGAATTAGATGCTTAAAATGTAAGAGGTTGCATCACTCTCTGTCAGTTCCCGTACAGTTTACCAGCTGCAGACCAAGTTGCCTTTAGGGATTTATTTCAGTGCCACACTGAATTTACTAGCCATCCCACAGAAGATTTGGAGCTTACAGAAGCTCCTCTTCGCTCACCCCCTCTGTTCCACAGGTTTCGAACAAAAATCCTTTTATTGAGTTTGTTAGAGGCGCTGAGCAGGGAGCTGGGTCCCAACGCAGCTGAGCTGCCTGTGTGCCAGGGTGGAAGCCTCAGCCCCTACCTCTTCTTAACTCTCTTTTGGCCAGCAGGAAGGATTTGAAGGGTGGGACTATTCTGACCCCATTTGTCTTTAGTCTAACTTGGATGTACTGTTGTCGAGTAGCTTTTGTTAGAAAATAAATCTCTGGTTTGTCCAGTCCTAGCTGACTTGCCTCCTGAAGCTTAGTGGAATTAAATAAAGATCTCTTGATGATGCCTGAGTTTTGAATAGGCCTCCACTTACAAAAATTTGGGAGAAACTCCAAAGAAGCTCCAATATACAAATGTAATTCAAAGATTTCACCATGCTGTTACTGAAGAATAGGATTATAGACTGAAAATAGTATCCCAGGCTAGACTTCTCATGCTTCTTTTTTGTGCTGAAGTCTTAGATGATTCTGTAAGGTTACTTATGTGTTGCAGGGTAGCAACAGAAAATTCAAGTGCTAATTGGAGGAAAGAGAATTGCTCTGGTATTTATATACTTATTTCTGTAAAGAAACATTTGCAAATATCCTTAACGGTTCAAGAAGACAGAAAGTGGTGGATAGTAAAGGGTTTTGGGGTTTGTTTTAGCAGGGTAAAAAGAATTGGCTTGTTGAAATTGCTATAAAACCTTAACAGGAACCATGTGTGGTAACCATGCTCATGAATATTTTGAGATGTACTTGTTTCCCGTAGATTTTAATTTGTAAAACTCCTGCGAGGCGATCTACCATTACAAACTGAAGGACTGAAACATTTCTGAAAGCGTGTAGCCATTTGCAATCATCTACTTAAGGGTTCCCAGTAAATGTAATAATACAAACCAATAAAAGAAAAACCAAAATAATATTCTGTGAAAAATGAGAGCTAACACCACCTAGAAAACTTAAAACAAATGAACCAACCAACCAAAAAAAACCCAACCCACCAATGCACACTAACACATTTTAATTGAAAGAGACTACCTTTTTTGTGTGAAACAAGTAGATCATGATCTTTTTTACATCAGTTTGATGGTGATGTGAATAGGATTAAGATATATTATCTTAAAGTATGTTGATGAATATGTCTCCTTATGGGAGATGAACAAATAATGGAAATATCCTGTGAGATTCCGAGTGACTGCATTTCTAGGTGCTCCCACTTTGCCTTTGCTTTCCTAGCAGCATTCATACAAATGGACTTTTGTTGATCTGAATATTGGGGAAGGACTTCTGTTTCTGCAAATATCCCTGTTCACTTGTGAACAAAAGTCCATGCTATTTCAGCTGGAAATGCTTTCCTCTGTGTATAAAGTTTGCAGTATCCAGTCAGAGAGCTGCAATATCAGAATGCAACAGAGGTGATGAAGTATCGACCAGAATCAGCACGTGTTGAACACCATTCATACTGAAGTATGTTTTCATGAAGTCTTCATAAAGCAATTGTGAATAATACAAAATTTCATCAAAACATAGTTATTTAACAGGTAACTCATTTATATATATATATTTTTTTTAAATCCCTACTTCTATTTATTCTGTGTAGTTCACCTAGGTCTAACTGTGGAGGCAGCTGGAGCCTGTTCCAGCTGAAAGGGCTAACTTGTAGTCATATGCAGAGGTTATCAGCATTGAACTTTAAAATAGCCAAGTGATTCCATGTACCTTTATTTGTTTGATTTCATACCGGATCATTTTGTGGGTATCAAGAGGATCATCACTGGCAGGAACCACCTTTTCACTGATTATTTTTGCTCGAATCACTGTAATAGAGAAAAAGATTTAAATACAAATAAGCATATGCCTAGTTTTACAAGCAATAGTGAAAATTATATTGATAGATTTTAACATTGTTTGTACACTTTAGCTAGAAGTAGATTTTAAGGTTTGTTACTATAAGAACACTAAATTGAGTTAACTCTTGAAAATAAAATTAAATGGGCTGCCTATGATATAAATCGGAATTTCCATGAATCTAGGAATCTGAATTAAGTTACTAGTGAGTTTTAACAAAAACTGTCCATCAAAATCTTCAGATTTTATTATGAAATTTTTTTAAAACACTCGTATTTATAACCAGTAGGCAAAGGAATGGGATGCTTCTGTTGACGGCAGAAGAATTGTTGATCAATTAAATAGACTTGAAGATCGCACTCTGAAAGACCATGCCAGGCAAGATTAAAGCATCAGTTTTACGCATCAGATCAGAAGACAAGAAGAGAATAGTCTTTCATTCACATTACAGAGACTATAGATTTTAGCATTTTTTTTAACATAGCACGTCATTAGTTGTGTTAACCTGTATCGGCTAATTACTCCTTCTTTTGACACATTTTATTTATTTCCTGTTCTTTAAACAAGAAAAGTATGAGCTTTTCTGAAAGGAGAAATGGTTTGTTTTCCTATCTGTTTGAGGCATCTCTCTTGGAGATAGTGTTTAAAATACACCAGGACTACTAGGCACAGAGAATAACAGCGTTCTAAGAATATGGTACACGGCCAAAATTTCACTGGGGACCTCTACCCTCCAGAAGTATTGAGAGTCCTGGTTTTGCTCAGTGCTGGGCGGCCAGCACTGCAGCTTCTCTGCAGATGTAGTGCTTGTTAGAATGAACAGTCTGTAACTGCTGGAGAGAGAGTGGCAAGAGCTGGAGCAATCAACACTCGAGCTCCACTTCAACTGTAAGTCCAATTAGCAACTGGCCATTTTGGGGTGGGAAGGGTTGGATTTTCTCTCTCTGTCACAGTAATGCCTCTTGATGCAGGTATGATAGAGACTAGCCACTATTCTTCAGCGTAAGGGCAATTCTGACACCTTCTCTTTTATTTTTGTTTTTCTTTTTCATGATAAAATGAACCATTGTATCAAAATTAATATGAAACAAGCTTAATGTTTCATAGAATAAGTGAGGTGGGAAGGAGCCTCTGGAGGTCTAGTCCAACCCCTTGCTCAGCTTGAACCAGGACACTCAGGGCTATGTCTGGCTGAGTTTTGAGTATCTCAAGGATGGAGAATCTGGAGCTTCCCTCGGCCTCTGTGCTGGAGTTTGACCACTCCTTACTTTCCATTCACTGAAAAAAAATCAAGCTGATGCAGAGGAAAATCTTTTGGCATCAGAGTCATGCTTTTCCCCAAAAAAACCTTCATTTGATAAATTGACTGCTGACTGTCATATCTAAAGAAAAGAAATAAGAAACCCAGATTGGAATTTTCCTTACAGCCAAATAGAGGTCAGTCCCATCTAATAATGGGCAATTCTCATTTCCTCACTTATTAGCAGAGCAAACTAGATGTACTAATCAACATGAGGCAGATGCCGACAGCTTCAAAGCTTGAATCCTCTATCTTTTGGCACAGTTTCCTGCTCCCATGCCATTTAAACTCTATTTTAACTGCCCATTTTAGACTTACGGGTTGGATTGGAAGAGTTCTTTTAAGTATGAACAACAAATTCCTCATTTCAAATGGTAAGTGGCAGCATCTCTTTAATCATCTGCAGATGTGTTATGTTCCCACAAATTAACAGTACTTCTTAAGTGCTTTGATCTAGTTCCAGATAAGAGTGTTGTGTTGTGTGTGCTGTACTGCTGGAAAGGCTGAATTAGAATCATGTTGGTTTGTTTTGTGTTGCTTTCCTTCGCATCATTACTTCCTAAAAAAAAAGGTTTTCTGATTAAGGAGTTCATTCAATATAGAAGGTAAGGGATGAGACAAGTTAGGAGCTAGCTCCATTATTTTCTTAATACCGTGACATGGTTTATGTGCAGGAAATCTTTTCCTGCCACCTCAATGCAAACATTTGTAGGATAATTAAAACTACTTTTCCCCTTGTGTTTAATGTTGAAACATTAATTTTCAGATTTTTATTACATTCTGTTTGTTGACATCTGAGAGGAATATTACAGATGATCAGTGATCGCTCAAGGGGTCTCCATGGTGTTATGTAAGGCTGAAAGTATAACATTTTCGGGTTTGTCATTAAGAGATCTTTTTCTGGGTGTGTAGTAGAAAATGAAAACTATTTTGATGTTGTGTGTATTTCATTCATTTGTTTGTTTAAGAGAAAGCTTCCAGATGGCGAAGGAAGACCAAATTGAGATTTTATATTTTTTTTAACGACAAGAAAGTTTTATTGTTACAGGATGTCTAAATCTGTAGTTATTTGGGTTTTACTTTTCTATTCTTCTGAAACCACATCCAAATGCACACAGATCTTTTGGGGCCTTTTAATCCTCTTGTTTTTCTTTTTCCTGTGCTTTAATATTTTTTTTTCAATCAGTGTCGTCTAGCTGTCTCCTCAAACCTCTTATTCGTATGGTTGCTTCTGTTTTTAACCACAAGCACTTCCTGATGTAGCATTCCTGGGCCCAGCCATCTCCCTCTTTTTGCTCATGGTTATAACTCAGGATTCCTCCTCGTCTGCACTTCTTTTCAAGAAATGGTTTCAAGTGTACCATGGCTGGCTTGGCTTCTCCTCTGACTGAGAACAACCTCTGGTTGTTTAGTGCAATAATGTCATTTTATCTGTCAGACAGTTATTGGTTCCTTATGAGGAATACGCATACAAAAAATACATATGCATAGCCTTCATATTCTCATGCCAGCAATTCAATCTGCCTCAAATTCGTTCTGCTTTAGAATATATCATGTTTTTCAAAAGGCATTCTAATGTTTCAACAGTAGGATGTAACATTTCTGTAGCACTCACATTTTGTAACTCATGGTAATTTTATAAAATTTAAACTTTTATCCCCGCTTTGCAGCTAAAGGTTGTCCCAGGTAACTGAACTGAAAGGAGGTTAATGTGATCAGAGCCTCGCGGGGGGTCAGGTAGAGCCTGAGGACAGAAATCACATGGGCTCCCACCATTCTGCTGAGGCCACAGTGTCACGCTGCCGCCTCTCTGAGCAACTGCTGCTCTGGGTGCTGGTGTCGTAGCGCTGCAGTTAAGAGGGGACAGCGTTCTGTTCAGTAAATCAGGCTGCCTGTTGGACACTCGTTCTTAGAATTGTGCTAAGAAAATTTTGATTCCTTCTTTCCTGAATGATAAAAACCATCTCCAAATCATTTCTGCATCCACAAAAGGTAATTTTGAACTGGGTAGAGGACAGAACTTTGTGCAACATCAGATTTATTTGTCTTTATACAGTGAAAAGTGTTGGGTTTTATACAACGCAAGTGTTCGTATACAGTAAGGGTAGAAAGTTATTAACTGCATTGTTCCCAAACCTGTGTGGATTCTCTCTGAAATCCACTGCAGTAATTTACCTGTAAATGAACTGTACCCTCACCTTGTGTAGGAGAGATTTTTATGATCAAGAGCAACTACTTATACAAGGGTTTTCTAAAAAGAAATTCACTGCCATTACATGAATGTTACCACACTGCAGTGACATGTGCAATGGATTATGACCATCTCTGTTACTGAAGAGGAGACACAAAGAACTGAGCAGTGTTCTGAAGGCCCCACACCAGCTCGTATCAATGTAATCAAAGTAAATCCTTGTGCTTTGGCCACTGAAATCCATATGTTCCTTAAAAGTAGTATCTCTTTAGACTCTTTGAGTTATTTCTAAGGCATTAACAAAGGGAAAACTATATAGGGAAGAATTACTCTCATTGTTACAAGTTAATATTAAATAATATATTCTTTATGATACTATTTTATATAATGTTATTGTACTGACACAAGTTTTAAGATGATGCTGTTTAGCCTTTTCCCTTCACCTATTGATCACAGTACTATTGTTTGAAGACAGGCAACTTTACTATACAAAAGTAATCAACTTCATTACGCCTTCAAAAAGGAAAACAAATCGGAGTTTACTCTCCAGATTAACTTTATTATCCCAAGAAATAGGAAGTAAAGGAGAAGGCAAAAAAAGCTGAACAAATGAGAACTTTTTTTCCCCAGAATCTGTTAAATATCA
>NW_010305239.1:0-5034 GCF_000700745.2 Antrostomus carolinensis | reverse complement strand
ATATTTAAGATATTACTGAACGTAAGAACAAGAAATCATAATTGCTTATATGCATTCTTATTTTAAATATATAAGCTTAAAAATCAATAAAATACAAGTAAAAATAAAAATATTGCTAAGAAGAGTATAAATTTTAAAGATAGACAAATAGGGAGGCAGACACTTGGAGCTTTGAAAATCTCTTGTCATCTGTTTGGATTTTAAAATTACTCAAGCTATATCCTGAACAAAGCTGTCAAGTGTGTTAGGATCACAGTACTATGAGAAAGGCAGACTACTATTAAACTGTTGCTTTACTTTATTTGGGTTTAGTTCAATATTTTTGTTTCTAGTGTATGATTTCTATCAGAAGAAAAATATTTCACAGTCTTCTAGAATTAAAATAGAGTTAGAGATTATTATAATGATGGATGCATCCAGATTGAATATGAGCTGCACCGGAGTTTTCATTGTAGAAGTGCTCAACTGATGTAATACCTACAATCCGTAAATGAATATATTTTTACTTAGAGAGTTGCAGCTTAAAGCATTACTACCTACTTAATGAGCTCCAGTCCTTCAGCAATAGGTAGGTTAATGAATAGAGGGGCAGGGTTGTCTAGACCAGGATGCCTTAGCTGCTCTGTGTAAAAATCAGGGCTAAATCCTGTCCCTTAGCCTTGCAGTAGATTCTGAGGTCCATGAACAAAGAAGTGTGGTTCTGCGAGCAGAGGAAGCTGCGTTACAGGGACTGTGCCGGCTGTTCCTGTTCCTGATTTGCCCTGGGATTTCTCTCTCCTTATGCACCTCTAAGGCCACCTGCACATTTTAGAAATAGTGCCTCCATCATTGACCCTGCAGCAAAACCAGGCAGCTACCTGAACTGCAGAGGAGTCTCTGGTTTCTTCTCCATCCTTTCTGCTGAATGTTGTTGCTGCCTGGGGTAGGTTAGCCCCCATTAAGAAAATAAGAGCAGTGAGTCTTGACATGTCCAGATAATTAGATCTCTGTTTAGATTTGGGATCAGAACAAGGAGTAATAACAACCTTCAGATAGGCATCTTGAGGAATAACCCGTGTTTCAGTTGTAGCCGCTGGTTCACTGCACTTCAGACTGAGTTTACAGACTATGGCATAGCTATCTGAATAGAAATTTAATTTCAACACTTCTAAGCAGACTTTCAGTAAATCAGGAAAGTTTGTTTCATGTCATACAAGTTTATAATCAGAATCAGCTTTCCTACAAAAACCTTGAAATTAGACTTAAAAAACTATGTCAACAGGAAAAGATGTAAGTTACTAAAAAGTTACAAACAAGGTTGCAATAATTACTCCTACAACTCTTTTTCTTACCTTTTATTGCCTCTGATCATGTATGAAAGATGAATAACTGAATCCATTTCTACAGGATGCCTAATTTTTAAACAAATTTTTTTTTAAAAATACATCAAAATCCAGATTTCTTTTAAAAAAATGAATTCACAGTGGTCAGAAGTTTAACCCTTTCATTTAATTACCTAAAATATGAGGAGTGATTTTTGAGCTATTATTTCTACCTGTCTGTTTAATGTCTGACACTTCAATCAAGCTGTTGCCAAATGCTCTTGTAGGGACAAGGAATAAGTGGCACAAGGAGAGGGTTCTAAATCAAAGTGTATTGTTGTAATGTGGATGGGTTGAGGATGGAATCACAAATATTTATGGGAACAGACAGAAGAAAGCAAATCCAAATGTGCAAAAATAGAAAAAAAAAGTGTTTTTCTGATACTCCGTATCAGTCAGAGTGTGCAGTATGAAATAAAGCAGAGCTATGACACATAATATGTATGTACATAATTTTGAAGGCCCCTATGTTCAAGTAAATTTTTATTTATAGAAATACGTCCTTTCACCAAAATGAAAACATTCGCATACACAATATGCAGCTGTTTCTGCTCACTCTTCTACTGTAAGATTACTTAAAATTTCTCTCTGTTTATCAGAACTTGTTTTCCTCTTTGGGATGCAGTAGCTTAAAATTGCTACATAAATGTCTCCAATTCCTGGAGGATCACACCTGGAATATGGGTTAGGGGGAAATACCACAGTGGCACCTGCAGGAGCTCCAACCACAGAGACCTGGGTGTTTCAGTTCAAAAATTCTTCTTGTCCAAAAGTCTTGTTGGGCTTTTTTGTTTGTTTGTTTTTTATCAAAAGCCTATATATAGAGTCTTCTTTCTCAAAAGAGATTAATGAAAGATTTGCTCTTCTGGATTTTGCCTCATTGCAAACACTTTTCATAGAATCACAGAATAGTTTGGTTGGAAAAGACCATTACGATCCAATGCTATTTTTTTCCATCCAAAGGAAGTAAATACCACTGCTACAGAAATTGCAGTAATTCTTCCTCAGTTGCCTGTGTTCCTGCACTTCAGCAGTTCTGTTGTTCTGATCATAGGCTATGGAAAACACGATTGGGCTATGGTGGTGGTTCTAGTGCTTCTTGGGTTTATATGCTCACTGAAAGCGTTCATAAAAAGAACATTCAGGAGAATAGAGTCCAAGTGGTTTGTTTGAAGCTGTAAAGGTCAAGTTTCTAGGTGCAGCAATCTAAAATAATTGTATAGTAAAGCAGGAGACAGCTGAAATGAATCTGGGCTTTGCAGGCCATGGAGGGTTGCTGTGTGAAATGGCTTTTTCTGTTCCTCTGATGATATGCTTGTGTTGCTTCCAGGCATGTACTTTTTCTTCCATTCTGAAATCTCCATTCTGAGTAGTGGAGAGGGGAAGAGCTTCTTATGAAACATTTATAAAACTATATGTATTCTCTTTGGTATTTATGCTCTTTTTGCAACCCCCACTATGAAATGGGGGTTATCTTCCTATTGAGTTGGGTGTACAAAATAGAAATTAAGAGTAAATCAGCAGTTTAGCTGGTGGTAATTCTTACTGGTGCTGATACAAATTGACAGCAGCTGATAAAGAAATGCCTGTCTGTTGTTAAGAACATAGACTCATCATTTAAATTAACTATAAAAGGCTTTCTTAATTTTATATGCCTTTATTTTGTGGTATCATAAGGGAAACTTACAGAATTGATGCATTAACTAATCAGTGCCATAATGCTGATTACATTTTTTTAAATATTGGGATAAACTATTTGAACTAACTAGAGACTGCAGTACAGTGTTGGTAGTGCCACAGGTTCCATTATAGCCAGAGCAAAACTAAGCCAAGAGTTGTCTGTTAACAAACATATGCCAAAGGGTAAGTGATTATCTTCAGAGTGTTTACCTGTACAATTAAGAAAGAAAGGGTTTTATAAACATGCTGTCACTCTATGAGTGATCAGTGCAATCCAGGACCGCACCTCCTTGTATACACCTGCTAAAAGAGTCTGTATTCTGTATTAGAAGAATGGGGCCAGATCTGGTAATGAGATTTTCAGCAGTGCCCATCTTCCAGTTTTGGAAATTAATTCAGTGGATTCAGTATGAGACTGGATAGGAGAGGAAGCTTGGAATCACAGGAGGGGTTTTAATTCATTTCCTGCTTATAACCAAAGAGCTGCTCCAGGTGGAATTTCTGTGTTCAGAGAATCTGCAATTGTGTATTCTGGGCAGACCAGGCTTCCAGTTTAACTCAGGCATCTATCTGTAACTGGCCAAGAGTTCAAACACGAACAACCAGAAAGCAAACCAACTAAAAGTTTGTGAGCAGAACAAGCCTCACCTACTGTATTCACCTTAAGTTATGGTAAAATAATGCCAGGAGTCCAAGATAAATGCCTTGAAGTCCAAAGACAGAGTATAGACATACGACTTCATTTTCCTTCTTTGTACCCAGATGCCGTAGATACAATACCCAGTCTAATCTCACAAACTCTTGGTCTCCTGAAGAAGAATACTGGCAGGCAGTGCTATCAGCGCTGCCAGAGGAACCCAGGAACACAGGTTTGAATACTTGGGTTCCTTGAGTACAGAGATATGACAAAAAGAAAACTATTATTCTTTAGGTTGGAAACTAGACATTTGATATGCTTGACTTTTCTTGCAGAGAGGGAGGAGAGTCAGCAGGCAAGGAGAATAATCTCTAACCTCAAAAAGGGAGGGGAGTCTGCACAGAATTTGTCACCACAGACAAAAATGAATTAACCCACTTTAAAGCAATACTGCACGGAACAGAAAAGATAGGAATAGATAGCTTGGATAGAATTCTAAATAAAATAGTGTGTATTACTGCTGATTTACATTGCTCACGAAACCTCTGAAATGTACAGGAGATTGTAAAAGTCTTACTCTGTATGTCAGAGCAATGTCCCGTCTGTACAGCATTGCCACTGTGCAGCTCTGCTGTATTTTCAAATAAATAATCTAAACTCCTTAGTTATATAATAGGCTTACTTGCCACATTTGCTTATTTTAAAGCTTTGAGTTTTACCAATGAAGAAAGCAAATTAACTTGCTTAAATATTCATGTAATATGTGTATGTATCTATACCTGGGAAAGATTATAATTTCTCAAAATACATCTGAAAGGAAGAAAGAAGTATTAGCAATACAAAAGGAGCATCGTAATTTCGATTTAAACTCACAGATATCACCTTGCCGAAAGAAGGCAATTTGTCCTAAAGAAGGCAAAAGTTATTGATTGATTGACATTAAAATAATGTGTTAAAATAAGTAATTAAATACCTAACATGTAGCTTTACATGCTCTGATATTTCTATAGATTATTTTAGAGACTTATTAAAAAGTTTTAGGATAATTAAGATTTTTATTTTCTTACTTTCGCATTTCATTGTTTGAATCGCGTGTGTCAGCTTCCAAAAGGGTCAGTAGTGATGTGCTCTTGGTTATTTGAAATCTCTGCCAAAGAGAGCTGTGACATACAGCAGCTGTGTCTGTCCTGTGTGTGGTACCTGAGCACTCACATACATAAGAGAATATGTGTGTCCTTGATCTGGGAATAGTTGTGGAAATCTCTGCGTGTGTCGCTTGGAGCAGGGATCGTGTCTGCTGCGTTTTAATGAAACAAAGTAATGACAGAATCATGGAACGGTTTGGTTTGGAAGGGA
>NW_010305237.1:2811-11489 GCF_000700745.2 Antrostomus carolinensis | reverse complement strand
GTGATTCTGTGATTATTTATTATTATTATTATTATGCTTTATTTTAAGTATTTTTGAGTCCATGAGCCACAACACCAAGTTGCAAGTTTTCATTAGTATTAAAACATGCTGTAGTTTGAATGGGTATGCCTTTTGAATTCTAAATGAAAACCAGAGTTTTATATTTGTGAAACATCAAGATTGCAAATAAAGGTTCTAGTAAGAGTAAACTTGGACTGCTTTGGCATGGTACCATTTGGAATTGCAGTAGCATGCTTTATGAAAACTTTTCTAGACATGTTTGTATTTTGTCTTACTTTAAAATAGATATATTTAAGTCCCTTTTTTATAAATCAACAAAATAAATAATTTCAAACTCAGCTAAACAGAGATAGTGGAATGTTTTTCTTAGGTGGATAGGCTTTGTGAAATTTTGTATTTTATATATAAAAAGAACAAACACCAAAATATGGGAACACCTTGTTGAGGACAAAGGAAGCATATGTTTAGAGGAAGGAAAAAGAAAGACTAAGGCTGTTCAGGAATCAACTAGTATATTTTTGATGAAAATTAAAGATTCAGTCGAACTTAGATTTTTGCATAACCCTTGGTTGCTCAATGGCTCGATCTTACCCATATTATTTTTGTAAACAGCCTTGTGTTTGTTACAAAGTGGAATGAAAGAAAGTTGTAACACCTTTGTGTTTCTGTAAACAATCTTTCCGGTGTCTGTCACTTAAACTTACTTTGTGTGTGAACACATGGAAAAAATTTAGGAAGTTTGCAGAGAGACTCTTACTTCCATTGGTAACCCTTCATTAGGTTACCCTTTACTTTTGTAGTTTTTAAATAGAATAATGGTGATAAGCAGCTGAAGTAGGAGCAAAAACTATTTTTTAAAGAAAAAAATAATTCTCCAAAATAGGATAATTATAATTTGGATATTTGACACATCAAATATTACTTCAGGGATAACTAGATTTTTACATTCTGAAGAGCTTGGGTATACTTTCTCTTGAGTCTTTTCTCAGTGTTTGTATGTTCTCAAAATGTTAGGATGTGTATCTGTCTTCTAAATTTAATCTTGGAAGCTGATTTGGGGAGAAAAAAAACAACCAAACAAACCAAAACTATAACAGAATTTTAGTATTGGGAAAACCCAAGTATTTATCTGCTCCACTGTCCTACTTCCATGTCTTCTAACGCTGTCTTCTTTAGGGAGCTCCATACTCCATTTAATAAGCTGTGCTGTGTTGCATCATTAAAACAAGAGGTGGTTTTTTTTTTTATGGTTTAAAGAAGGATAATAATGTTGTAAAATAAATGGAAGAGACCTGGTAGCTTTTATTTGATTGTCTGGGATATTTTAATGGCTTAGAGCTGATAGGCTCTTTAGTTTAGGACTTAATGTGAAGATGTCCTTCGTGGCCTCTCACAGTACTGGACCAGCTTTGTCACTTCTGGCCTTAAAATTATTAGCATCCTTGCATCTTAAAGTAATTACGTTTCTTAAGTACTGCTGGTTTTTGCATTTAAGGTTTACAGCTCGACCATTAGTGGAGACCATATTTGAAAGGGGAATGGCCACTTGTTTTGCATATGGGCAAACAGGCAGTGGAAAAACTCATGTAAGTATTTTTTCTATGTGTCAGCAATACACTTTTTATGTACCATACACTTATATAAATTCTAATGAGTAACAAATTTGTAAGTAGCAGTTCTGTCATCTTTATAGTGTATTTTTGTCTTATTTTGATTTAGACTATGGGTGGTGACTTTTCAGGAAAGAACCAAGATTGTTCTAAAGGAATATATGCCCTTGCAGGTGAGACTTCATCTGTTGGCTTTCTGCAAATTAGTTGAGATAAAAAAATTTTCTACTCCCTGTCGCACAAACATAAGGCTCTACATATTTTGCATTACAGTGAAGCTTTGATAACAACAAAAGGAGTTTCTAGATGTATCTTTACACAGTGAAGTAGATGTATATAAAGATTACTTTTAAAATGTAGTAAATATAATGGATGATGAATTACATTTATAATTTTGGGGTCTTCTGCATCTTCTGATGTGATGTGGCAGTTTAAACCACAGCATTTTAGACTTGATTGACTGACCCAATCTGTTATATTTGCAAAATATGAGAGATGCTGTAAAATAAACTGTTATGCATTAATGAGTCTTCACTAAATGAAAACAGATTATGAGATTTCTTTTTATTCTGGAAATGTATTCACAGCTCGAGATGTGTTTTTAATGCTAAAGAAGCCAAACTATAAGAAGTTGGAACTTCAAGTATATGCAACATTTTTTGAGATCTACAGTGGTAAGGTAAGTACCTGATCCTTCTCTGAGGAAGGGGAACTTCTCTTTCACAAACAAGGTTTTGAGATTCTCACATAAAAGATGTTTCCCTTTTTGTACTGCCAGCTTTCTTTTTTTTTCCTTCCAATTATGTTTTTCCATTGAATGCTTTGCATATTTTGATATGGGATTTGGAACAAAACTGTATTTCAAAGCTATTCTTTAACTGTTCTGTTTCCCCCCCCTTCCCTAAGGTTTTTGACTTGTTGAACAGGAAGACAAAACTAAGAGTGTTAGAAGATGGTAAACAGCAAGTCCAGGTGGTGGGATTACAGGAACGGGAAGTCAAATGTGTGGAAGATGTTCTTAAGCTTATTGAAATGGGCAACAGCTGCAGGTATGTCCCATAGCTTCCACCAGTTTTTCATTGTACATTAAAGAATCAGAACGAAATTTTGTTTTTTGGTCTCTTCATAGTGATGGCTTTTTAATATGCAGTAAGTTTTTAGATTATGATATTGGCTGCAAGTAAGGAATCTGCCTACCTTTTTAATAAAGATATTTAGAGTTTCTCTGTCTCACAGAGAGAAGTAAGAAGTGATTTTTCTACAGGACGTGAACTGCATGCATTATGTAACCAGTTTACCGACTTAAATTCAAATCATAATCTGGAATACTGCCAGATTCTTCAGATCTAAAAGGCCTTGATATGTAGTGACAGAGGTTGAGTGTAAATTTTATTTTTTTTTTTTTAAGAATCCAGCTTCATGGCTTTTTAAATTAGCCTTGTAGATAGACTGCTGTCTGATCAGATAAAAATGCCATCAGCATTTTACATGTAATCTCTTTGATAATCTGAAGTCTTTGAAGATCTTATTATTCTTGCTTTTAAAAGGGAGGTAAAATGTTCCTAATCTTCCATTTCTTTTTGAAGAGATGGAAAAAGAGGTATAATTGTGCTATGTACATCCAATTATTAGGGTTGTATTGCTAGTATCCGCAAGAAATTTAGACATGCTGTCAACACATGTAAGAAAATACAGAGCTCTGCCCAGCAAAAACTAATGTTCTGTGTTTAATTTATATGGTCCTTCACCTGTTCATATGTCCTTCCCTTCTTTCCTTTTGCTTAAAGGACATCTGGCCAGACATCTGCAAATGCACACTCATCTCGAAGCCATGCAGTGTTTCAGATTATTCTCAGAAGGAAAGGGAAATTGCATGGTAAATTTTCTCTGATTGATTTGGCTGGCAATGAAAGAGGAGCAGATACTTCCAGTGCAGATAGGCAGACACGACTGGAAGGTGCGGAAATTAACAAGAGCCTTTTAGCACTCAAGGTAACTGAAATGTTTCCATTGCCTTTGAGTAGATGGAAGCCTTCTACATATAATAGCAATGACTATTAAAATGAGTGTTTTTGCAGGCTTTGCTTGTCTACATTATCTACTGATGTGACAGGTAAAATAATGTATTGATTTTTCCTCTAAATGCCTGAAGGACCACTTGGTAATTACCAAGTAGAAACATTGCAGAAACATTGTGCTATCAGATGCGTGTAGTTTAAAAAAAGAAAACCACTCAACAAAAAATTCCCAGTGCATTTGTTGAATCTGCAGACTTTTCTCATATATAGCTAAAATGGGAGGACACATGACTTACTTTGGTACTCAAGGTCTGAAATACTAACTGGAAATGCTCTTACTGATCTCAGGATTTATTTCTTTTTTAAAATGAAAAATAAAATTACCTTTACAACATATTTATTTACTGCTGCAAGTTAATTCACTAAAGTAACTCAACAACAACATATCCAGGAAGAACTAACAAATGGACTAAAATAACCCTTGAAAGTTGGAATCCATTTTTGACTGCTGTTCTTTATAGCAAATTGTCTGATACAGTTACTTTACAGATTTTCATGCATTAATCCAGGACACATCAAGAGAAGAACTAAGAAACATTATTTAAATATTTATGTGCCTTTTTGTTTATTTGTTTTATAGTGCTCGAAAGAGGTTCAGTCTAAAGACGGAAAGTAATTTTTTGGTCTCAACTGGGGAAACAGTAGTTTTGAATGGCTCAGAACTTGTCTCTCTTGTTGCTAGTTTTGCTTAGGTTTACTACTCTCAGTACCAGCACTGTGGTTCTTTATAAAGAATCTGAACCTTTCCTTGTTTTATCTGGGAGAGAGTTAATTTTCTTCTTAGTAGCTAGAGTAGCTCTGTGTTTTGGTTTCAGCATGGAATTTGGTATAAGAATATTGATAATATACTAATATCTGTGGTTGTTGCTGAGAGAAAGAAAACTAAGGACTTCCCAACTCCCCATTTTTTGCTAAAAAGGCACAGAATACTGGAACAGGTGTTAAGGTCTCCCCTGAGCCTTCTTTCTCAAAGCTGAGAAAACCCAGTTCTCTCAGCCAGTTCTACTCAGTGCTGAGTAGAGTGGGATAATGACTTCTGTATCTCTGCTGGTGACGCTCTGGTTGATGCAACCCAAGTTGCCTTTCTTACTTGTTGATTTTGTACTGGCTAGTGCCTTCAGTGCAATAACCATACAAGATACTTAGTTCATTTTCATGCAACTTGATTTTAATTATAGCAAGAGGTTCTGCTGCTGCCGTACTAGTGGTTGTGATCTAAATGGGGAAGGGGGAATAAAAATAAGTGGAGGTCTTGCAGAGGTCTAAACAGTGGTGCAGGGAGATACAAGTTTCTCAGTGATGTTAGTTTTCCATTTTTCATCTTTCTCCAAAAACATTACAAAACTTTTTCCATTTGTATTCAAGACTCTTGAAGTTATTGTGAAGTTCAAATAAAACTAGTTTGTTCTGAGGACTAGTCTTTGGTGCTAATCCAAGATTTGCTATTTGCATCTGCATATCAGTCCTGTCTTAACCTGTTCAGATTTTTGGTACAGGAAGTTATTTCTGTAATGTCTCTACATGGAATTAGTGTTGTCATTTTGTTACCTGGTTTTCTGAGCTGTGATGAAAAGCAAATGTAGTTAAAAACCTCCATTAATTTAGAAGCTGTCAGTGTCCTCCTATAATTCTTTTACTAATGAGATAATCCAATTCTAATTTTTGAGGAGTAGGCAAACTAAAAATCATTATAGTAAACTCAGGTATCTTAATTAAACCTTTTGGTTGCCATATCAGTAATTCAACATACACATTTTTTACTGTTTTTAGTTAATAATGTCACTTACTGAAAATCTGTTGCCCCTTTTCCTGTCTAATCTGATTTTCTCCTTATATAAGTATAGTATTAATGTTCAAAATAAAAAAATTGAAGGAATGCACTGCCTTGCTCACCTGTAAGTATTGAGTCCTTTTTAGCATTTGCATGTGAAATTCACTATCAACAAGCTTCAGTCTTTCTGTTTATCTGAGCTGTGTACATTCTATAAAATTCAGCTGGTGAGTTTTTTAAATAATCACTTTAGTTAAAGACAACTTACCCTTGTGTTTGTTCTGTTCTGTGTCATGGCAGTTTTATTCTGAGGCTGTTTTTAGTTCTGTTGTATGCTGTTTCACAGTTGCAGTGCTTTCTTGGATTATCATCCCGCAGTTTCTAGCCTGGCTTTTGCAAGATGCTGTTTCTTGGTAATTTCAAAACGCCACAGGGACATGGCTGCAGCTGGAGAATTAGCTAAACTACTGTAGAACTATTAATGTAGCACAAAAGCCATTCCATCTGTTAATGCTGCTAAAAGCAAAGCTCTAATTTGAAGAGCTTTTGAAATATGATTGCTTGAAGAAATTCTGTGTGTAGTCATGTTAGAACTGTACCAAGAAAGCCATGCGTCTGAAGAGATGCCTGTACACAAAGTATTAAGGCAAAGGCAGAAACTGGAATTAATGATCAAAATATGTTGATGACAACAACAACACAGAAATTTAAATTTAAACTTTCTTTGTGTAAGAAGCAATTTATTAGCTGATGTTAGAGCTCTGAGTGGGCAGAAGTGATGCTTAGATTAGTGCCATCTTGTTTTGCACTGTTGCACTTAGTTGCTGCTGTAACTTCTATAGTAATTTCATAATATTTACATCTGTACAGTATTTCTCACTGGAACTCTCCAACCAATTGCAAGTATTTAGCCCCATACCTTTTTGACTGAAAGAGGAGTTCTTATCCCTGTTTTTTCACATGAAGAATATTTTAAAACAGTGAATGACTTACATTTTTGAGTGTCTTCCAAACTGAGTACATCAATAGAGAGCTACGCTTACTAGGTTTGTGGTCTGTGGAAGAAGCTTTCAGAAAGTTTGTTTTCTTCTGAGCTGTTAAGAAAGACAGTGGCAAAGTCAGAATCAAAGCTGCTGCATTTAATTGATAGAGTTAACACTTGTCCCTGTCCATGCTGCTGCTGTTGGCACAGGTTGTAGATCATTCAGGCTTTTGTAGCTGATAATCAGAAATAACTTTATCTGGACACTTAACATCAACACTGATTTTTTGTTTTATTTTGTTGTTGTTGGATACAATAGTTGCAAACATTTTGGATGAGATTCGAAAGGTTTTCAGGCTCCTAAGTCCTTTTTAAGTTCCTACCTCTTTACTGACGTTAGTGAGAGGTAAAAGCCTGACACTTCTTGAATTCAAGCTTTAACGGTAAATTTTAATAAATTTTAGGGGACAGCAACATAACTAAGGCATGTGTTTTCTGATTTTGAATTGCGTTTGTATTCTATTTATTCAATCCATGTTAAAGAAAAATGCAAAAACCTGTTTGTTCTTTCAGGAGTGCATTAGAGCCTTAGGCCGAAATAAACCTCATACACCCTTCAGAGCAAGTAAACTTACTCAGGTGCTAAGAGATTCATTCATAGGAGAAAACTCCCGTACCTGTATGGTAAGTTGGTTTGCTTAACTGTTGTAACAATTAAAAAGAGAAAAGACACTGGGAATTTAAGGTTTTATGTTTAAAATTGGTTACTTGCTGCTGGCAATGTGCTAGACTTAAGTTTATCTGCTAACTGACATTGTATGTGGAGTGAGACTTTCAGCAGAGACATTTCAGATAACTTGTTCCCTTCTTACTTTTTATTGGTCTTTCTTATTGCTTGTTCTAGTTTTCTAGCTAGGCACCTAGCGAGAAACTCTTCTAACTTGAGAAGTTTGTTTGTTTGTTTTTAATAATGTCTTCATTACATGAGAGTATTGTTTGTTGACTTAGAATTTTGGAAAAGGTGGTATAGACTGGAAGTACAGTGGTGAGTTATGGTCTTTAAATGACAAAGACAAAGATGGTATCAAAAACATCAGATTATGCTCTAGGCTGTTGATAGGGGAAGGAGTTGGGATAGATGGGATGAATAGTTGCATATTGTGTAAGTGTGCATTTGCATCAGCCCGAGAAACAGAATTCTTCTGTTAGATGGTGGAAAGGACAGATAAAAGCACTGACATCCAGTTGTTTTATTTGTGCATCCATAACATTTCTACTTAAGCAAATTCAAACTGCAGTGCATGATTGCTGGGCTCATTTGTGTTATTTACTTTTGACAGACTCCTTGGAATTAATTAGTCTGGAGGCCAGAGAAGTCTTCAGACCACAGCATGAAAACCATGGTGTTAGGGCAGCCTAGTCTTCCCTTTAGCTGTTAGGTTCTGTTAGGCATAGTTTTAATTTGAAAACAGTGGTAAAATAGCGGTTTTTATTAATCTTTTTTTTCTCCTTCAGTTTTCTGATGAAAAGACAGGATTGTTTTTTTTTCCATTGAGACGTAACTTCATAAATCTTATGCAGGATCAGAAAGTTAAATTGTGCTTCTCTAGCTAGTGTATCCACACTGCTGAAGAAGGTTTGGAAAGTTAGTCTATTGGAAATTACACTCTGTACATACGAAGTTCTCATCATCACCCTTACCTCCTTAAAGTGCTAACAAGCTGTCTTTGTTCTGGTGAAGCTTTTTCATTTAATTATTCCTCTTCTCACAGAGTTTTCATAACTTTTTTTACCATGTATTTCAGAATGCCATTGGGAATAATCCATGATCTATGGATGTTCAATTTCTGATAAAGCTTGCATTCCTTTATTTTATGTTTGATATAGTTCTAAATTAAGGAAAAAAAAATCTCCTCTGAAAGTGAGTGGAAAAATGCTTTAATTATTTTTTTTTACTTTTACATTCACATAACTACAGTCACTTTACAATTGAGAATAAGAAAACCCTTTAATGATGAGATACTGCTTTCAAACTCATTCTTCTGTTACTTTTTAATGTAATTTTTCAATACTAGGACTACTTATGACATTCTGGTTTTAGTGTTTGTTTACATGTAATTGTTACCAAGAATTTTGTCAGCCAAGTTTTTTCTTAAGATACTGATGTGGGAAGAAGAACACTTGTGTGGTTGTGGCTTACTCTGAGTTATAGTTGA
>NW_010305237.1:0-2792 GCF_000700745.2 Antrostomus carolinensis | reverse complement strand
AGAAAAGAAACCTACAGTGCATCTTTCCATTTGTTTGAATTGAGCTCTTGCATTTGCAGCACTTGTTCCTGCAATAATTAGATGGATGCAGAATAAAGTTGCCTGTGTACAGATCTGACAAGTTTCTGGACAGCATATGTTGAATTGAGGAAGGTGTAGGAGATACCTTAGCCTGGAATTACTTCCAGTCCTCTCCAGTTCCCTGGAAAAAGGAGTCAAGATTTGGCCACTCTAGTGCCCAAATGGTATGAGTAATGGATAATGATCAGCAGCTTCACCCTTCTTCTGGGTCTTTTTTTTTTTTTTTGACCCTTTTACCAAGACAGTCTATTCAGCCTTCAGCTGTCTGGGTATAAAATACCTGCTGGACCTTCTCCAGTTGCTTTCTGACATACTAATCTGTAAGTGAGATATTTGAGTCAAATTTATTTGGTAATTTCTACACTTAACTTTTATTTGACTTTTTCCTTTTATCGTTTATGGACTTTCTGTTGCAATTTTAAAAGTAACATTTTAGAGACGGAGCATTTTCTTCTGTGTATAAGATTAAACTAAACTATTATTTGGAAAGTTGAGTTTTTTTAAAATTAAAAAACCCCCAAACTTCATAACGTGGACAGTTATGACTATGATCTGCTTCATTCTAAAGAAATTGGAAACATACAGTCAGCATAAAGGTTGTTTTGCACTTATTAGTCATTGCAGTTTTACTGAAGTTCTTGTCCTTAAATAGTCTCAAAAAACATGTAAAGTTGTTTTTTAAGAGTTACATAGTAGGATAATGTATCATCATTTGAAATTCGCAAGGTAGCTACATAGAATAGTCTCATTTTTTAACCAGTGATGCATCCTTGATGTCCTGAATCCCTGATGTGCAGCTGTCATAGCTGAAGTGCCAGACCCTTCCACCCTCCAGGGTGAAAGTAGGAATGTGCAGACCTCAGTGTCTCAAAAGGGCCATTGATCTCACTGCAATGTAGACATGTTTGAAATCGGAAGAATGGTAATTATGGGTCTCATTGATATTCCTGTCAATAAGTAGTGCAGCTTTTTCCATCCTCATTTAGAATTGCAAACAAGGAAGTGAGCAGCAGAGGTCAGAGTCCTGCCAGGGCTGGGCTTGTTGGGCATAAGGACAAGTGTTTAGTGAACGCTTGTATTCAGCAGAGTGAGTCTTCCTCCTGAACAAGGTATCCACAGGGCTGATGGCACCTATGGTAGCACTTGCACACTTCAAAACATTGGAGCAGTCCCCTGGTGTTACAGCAGTTGCATGTGTGGTGTACTCTGAACATGGAACTGGTGGAAGAGGTGCATGCACCTTTCACATTAAATGAGTTTGGAAGGATCTTAGGAACTTACTTCCTTTTAAGTTTTTGTTAATTAGCAACCATAACACTTCATAAAGAGACGTGCAATCCTATGATCTTTTTAAATCTACGCTTGTTTTCATTAGTAAGTGATGTGTACCAGTATCAGAGGTTTAAACTTAAATCTGTATGATAGCAGGCTCTTTAGGCTTTCTGATCCCCTCCCACCATATATTTTTCCTTTCTCCGTAGTAGGAGAAATTCCTCTCAGGATGACACCTTGTGCTTTTGTACAGTAATGTCAGCAGCAGAATGAAAGAGAAGACCAGAATTATCTAATCTTAATCAGTTTCAGTCTCCCGTTGCTGTGCTACCACAAAAAACGTTAGTGTGTAGGATCATAGAGGTGTTTGTCCTGAGCAATGCCTTTGTGGCTTTCCTGAAAGGAGCAGAGATGAAAAAATTGCATTACCAAGAGAAGCTGAGACAAATAATGATGCCACTGTTGCCTGATCACATTTATTGTCTTTGCTGAGTGCTGAAAAGAAGGTGAAATCTTCAGGGTATTTTGTTTAACTGGAAAGGGAAAGACTTATCCAGATACGTTTTATAGTAAGTTACCTATCGAGTATTATTTACAGATATCTTCTAATTGAGACAAAAAAAAAATTACTTACAAAATAATTAATCACATACTTACCTTCAATATCATTAAGTATGATTTTGGACTGTGGCCAAAATAGATCTCTCAAATCAGTTTACAGTCTGCTTGAATGGAGAACAGCCTACAAAGATATATTAAAAAAATATAAAAATCTGGTAATTGTTTGCAGGATATATTAGACTTACTTTCTACTGAGGTTCATTATTTCCCTTTTTGAGAAGTCTTTATTTTTTCAGTTAGAGTTTTGCATATACATAGTATGTTACCAAGACAATGAGATGTGGGAAATTGACTGAAATTTTAAGAATTCTTAATATTCTAAGTATGGTTAAAAAAAAATAAATTGAAGCTTTGACATGATATCTCTCTCCTTCAGATGTCATTGTAGGACTGCTGCACATAGTTGTCCTGGTTTTTAGCTGGGACAGAGCTAGACTTCTTTTTAGTAGCTAGAATAGCGCTGTGTTTTGGTTTCAGCATGGGATTTGTTATGAGAGAAACGCTGATAACGTACCAACATTTTCTGTTGCTGCTGGAAATCAAAGGACTTCACGTTTTGCTGGTCTACAGATGCAAGGTCTAGGAGGGGTGAGAAATATTAAAATTAGTAAGTTAGATTGACATTTGGATAGCCTAATGTGATATTCCATATCATATAACATCATGTTCAGTATATAAATGAATCTCTCTTGTGGGAGGTTCTCGCTCGGGCTCTAATTCTTCTGGGATTGCTGTTTGGGTTTCAGGGTTGTCAGTCCTCTGGGAGTGTTCTGACAGATTTGATTGTTGGGTGGTAAGCAATTGCACTGTGTATCACT
>NW_010305236.1:420-912 GCF_000700745.2 Antrostomus carolinensis | reverse complement strand
CTGGGCTGCAAGGGACAGAGGTGCCGTGCCCAGGGAGCGGGTGGGGAGGCTGGGAAGGACATCCCAGGAGAGGGCTGGAGGGTGCGAAGATGACCCCGGTCCCCTGGGGTGAGTGCCCAGCGAGAACACAGGTCTGGGCTGGGGGATGTGACCTGTGCCCACAGCTGGGTTTTCCAAAAGCCCTCTGAGTCCCATGTCCCCCAGCCCATGTCCCCTGCCCTGTCCCCCAGCCCAGCCCTATGGCCCCGTCAAAGCTGAAAACAAGATGCACCTCATGACACGGAGGAGTCAGTGCTTTTGTCCCCAGTGTTGGCCCTAGTCCCAGCATCCTGTGTGTGTGCTGCTGGGCTTTCCTTCCTGCAGCCAGCGAGGCGGTCACAGCCTTCAGGGAAGTGTTTTGCAATCACCTTCTTCAGAGAGTCACAGCAATTAACGGCACTGGTTTTGAGGAACTAACGGTGAAAGCAGCATGTTAGCAAACGGGCTGAGCAC
>NW_010305236.1:0-227 GCF_000700745.2 Antrostomus carolinensis | reverse complement strand
CCCCTGCCTGGGACAGCGCACGTGCTGGATGCTCAGGGCTGGCTGCTCCCCCATTTCCCACACTTGAGTCCTTCTTCTGCCTCTGGACATCAGCTCAGGGGTGAGAGCAGCTGTGGGCACCCAGAGGTGGGCACAGCATGGGCAGCCCCTCCGGGATCAGGTGTCTGGCACCACCGAGGATGCAGTTGTTGCAGCCGCTGCTCCTGGGGCCATTCCCTGTGGCAGGG
>NW_010305235.1:0-2690 GCF_000700745.2 Antrostomus carolinensis | reverse complement strand
CATGAGGTCCCTGTCAGCCCATTTCTCCAGCTTTATGAGATTCCTCTGACTTGCAGCCTGGTTCTCAAGTTTACTGACTGTTCCATTCATTTGGATCTTTTTTTTTTTTGTGAATTAACTTACTGAGGGTGCACTTAAAGATTTATTGGCCCCAGATCATTCCCTGGTCACCACCGGTACCCACCTACCACTTGGACTTTGTACCACTGATGTCTACCCTTGGAGCTCAGAAGTTCATCCTGTCTGCTTTCAAGTGTAATCACTGTAACATTTCCTATCCCTTAATGTTATTTTTTTAATTTTAAAAAGGCAAAATTAAGAAGAAACACAAGCATGTCATTCATTTCCTAGATCTGAAAATCCTAACTCCCTATGCTCAGCTTTCTCACATGTGCTTTTCTGTTTTACAGAAAACATTAAAAATAATGCTTTCACATTCTAACATCTAGGGGAAAACAAAGAGAGGACAGATATTTTTTTCTTTAAAAATTAGTTCTTAAAAATGGATAACCCAAAGGGTTATCTGAGTTCATGACACCTGGATGCAAATTGCAGGAATTTTCTGAGCACTTTTACTCCTTCTTTTTTTAAAGGAAATTGGCAAAGCAAAAATGCTCAGAGCTGTTCTTCCTTTCTTCACAGGCTACTCCTGAAAAAGCCCTCTTCAACTAATATGTTAATGTGTATTGCTGCATAATTAAGGATTAGAAAAATGAGGCCAAACTGATCCAGTTTACTTTTTCCAGCCAGCCTAGTATAAATGGGGTGGCAATCTAGAAGAAGTTGGTCTTTTCATTTAAACTGGGACTGTTCCAGAAGACCACGTACGAATAGAAATATTTATTGAAGCTAAAATGTTCCAGACTTAAACAGTGGGTCAGAACAGCAAATTCCTGAATAGAAATTAGTATTTAATTGTATAATATTTGCTTTTTTTCATACTGTTTTCCTTAAGTCATAAATACTTTTTACTTATTTAAAAAAACCAGAAGCTATGTTGCTGTTTCGGTATTCTTTGAAAATTTATTTTAGACATTTATTAATCATAAATGAGATAACTTATAATAACTTTTTTCCACTTTATTTTTCTACCATTTTGCACTAAAACGTTGTATATCTTTTTCTCTGAGAGTAGTTTGATGCATGGGCACATGCCCACGTTTGCAAGTCAAATGACATTCAGAACTGACTTAACACTGAAATATATATTATTTTGGCTTTTGGTGACTATCAGACTCCATCTTATTCCCAGTCAAAAAGTGGACAGCAGAATTCCCTTGGTATAGGTCTGCCTTATGTCAATATTCTACAATAAAACCTTTCTTTTCTAGGTAACGCTCTTTACCTGGAAAGGTAAAGGGAAGGACAAAATATGCAAAGATGCTTAGAGCCATATTCAAAAAGACATGGTTGACTTGAGTTCAAATCTTGACCTTAAGGAACCCTTCCTGATCAACAAACTGAACTGTTAAAATCCTGGTAAAAAATATTTTGTTAAAGAAATTTTGGTCAGCTACTACTTCAGTATCACAAACAACTTCAAATAGCAAATATCCGAAGCAGCAGTGGTGATAATAAATGAATAATTGCATTTCACTTTCCGTCATTCCTGCAGTTCCTTAATTCATGTCAATAAAGAGGTAAGCAAAATGTCACCTGCCTCTAACCTAGCATAGGCAAGGTCTGAGTATTAGTTTCCTAACTGTTTTATACACAAGGGACACCTTAAGGTAAGCACTCTGCAGAGGTGTTTGCAAGCTGGGTGATTTCTCTCTACCTATGTGGTATTAGGTTTGTATGCCTTTACTGTGAGTAGAACCTGCTCAGAAATGGCACTTGGCTGGTTGGATTTGTGGGAGGGGGGAAGATCCATCTATAAAGCCTGAGCATCTGCTTTCAGGGTATAAAACTGCATCAAGAAAGACTGAATCCAGCAGAGCAAACTGCCTGGGTTTGCTGTGGAATGAGCCTATGTGTGAGATTCTTTTGCACCTCATTGCTAGGTAGGTTGGCTTTGTTGGCAAACTGGGTATGGTGTTCAGTTGTAAACACCTGAGCAAGAGTCATAGGTCATTCTCTGGCAAAGGACAGGGGTACTGCCCTTGTACAGGGCCTGGAGCCCCTTTCCAGGGTCCTTGAAACAGCAGCAGATGGTTTGTCATGGCTTGGAGGAGGAATGGTGGTGCTGGGGATGTGGTGGAGCCACGTGTGGGGTGGCAGGGGCCAAGCCTTGGAATAGGCATGCTCTCCTGGTGGGGCACTCATGGGTGATGCACATTGGGCAGTGCTGCATGGGCCATGACGGCACAAGCGTATTAGTGAATCCACCAGGTCCAAAGGTCCTGTCTCCTCATTTCATGCACCTATGCCATTAAATCATTATATGTCTGACATGGTTTCTGGCCCAAACCAACAAGTACTCTCAAAAATTATTTCTAGACATAGTTTCAGAGTTAGTACAGTCTGAAGACCATTTCTAATCAGCAGTTCATGTGTGGCTACTCTCTTTTGTTGAATGAAGGTGTTTAATAGTATGGTTGTGTAGCTGTGGCCAGCTGGCCTCATGGCCAGTGGCAGTAGGTAATTACTGATAGAGATGGAGCCCAGGTTTCTCTAGGACCCTTGTGACTCACCCAAGGGCATACTAAGGCTAAATAAAGTGGTTTGGGTAGATTCACCCTTTTGGCTTG
>NW_010305234.1:0-1299 GCF_000700745.2 Antrostomus carolinensis | reverse complement strand
CATCCCGGCGGCTCCGCGCTTGGCTCTCTCCCCTCAGGGTTCTTTCCCGGGGCTCTTTCTCCCCTCGGGGCTCTTTCTCCCCTCACGGTGCCTTTTCCCTCCTCCTGGGTACTCCGCGCTGTCCCCGTTACCTCAGCCCCACTTAGCCACTGTGTGGCCGTTCGCCCTCAGCTGTCCAGCTCCCTCCGCTGCCCTGTTTGTCGCTTTCCTGTACTGGTAACAGCCCTTCGAGCTGTGACAACTCGCTCCCACCCCAAGGCATGTTCACCCCATGTCGGTCTGCAGCACCTGGAACACAGCCACCTCGAGTTTCCAACTCACTGACAGCCCTCTCCCTCTCCCTGCCCTGGAACATTCATCCTCACACTCTCCTCGTCTCCTCCGTCCCAGTTATGCTGCTCTGGACTGTGCATTTAGCAGCAATTTACAACCCGGTGGACTTTCTTCACACCAGCCTTCTGCACACCAGGTGCTTTACCTGGATTTCTACTTTTGAGCTGCTTTTTTTTCTGTCAGACTAGTGCTTTTCAGTATCTACGTTTGTAAACGATGGGCTTTCTCTTCTCCTGACTCCCCTGCTCTTGCTTAAATGTTTCTTATGATGTTTTTATTTTATAAAGCTCAGAACTAAAAAGCCCAAAACATGATACATAAAAAGTCACTGGTGATTCTTCCTCCTCTGCGTGCACCTTTGTTAACTGCTGTGTGCATCCCCAGAGCAGCATCAATGGTTTAATGTAATGCTTTAACATAGAGATGTAGCAATGTCCATCTCTGATGCTTCTCTCTAGTATAGAATCATGGAATAGGATCATTTAAGTTGGAAAAGACCTTTAAGATCATTGAGTCCAACCATAAACTGTTGAGGCACTTGATTTGCTGGCAGTTGTGGTTTTTCCCTCAGATTTTATGGTTCAGTTTGTATCTCCTGCGTCCTTTTGTATTCCACCCCTTGTAAACAGGCCAAACCCAGCAGAAACAACCCCAAGTCTGTCAATTTTCTGGCCAGGGAGACATAATTTTTTCTGTTATACTGTATTTTTTAGTTTTGATCTGTTTTGGTGGCTGTTGAATTGCTTTAAACTGCAGCCTCACAGCCCGTGTGCTTTAAATTCCCGTGCACCCCGTTCCCAGGAGACAACACAGGGAGTGGCAGGAAAAGCCTGTGGTGACCTGATGGTGACTGAGGTCGGAATTAGGCTGTACGTGAGGAAATGAGCGTGAAAACCTCCCTGTTCTCACCCACCCAGGGGTGCAAACCCCCCCTGCCCGGCCACCCCACTGCGCTTCCTCGGGGGG
>NW_010305233.1:5696-18756 GCF_000700745.2 Antrostomus carolinensis | reverse complement strand
CAACAATGTGATGGGCCTGCACATTTTCCAGGATAAAGTTTCCTTGGCCTTGCAAGCTGTGCCTCTTCCCTCGGGCATGAGCCCCCCATTAACACTTCACCTCCCGGCAGAGGTCTGCCAAGGGCTGGTTTGGGATCTCACCTGCTCTCCAAAGGACTGGCTTAGCGTGGGCTTGGCCACCACATCTGCATCCTTCCAGTGGGAGATACAAGAAGGAGATGCTGCTCTGCTAGAAAAGTGTAATTCTGTTTACGGGGAAATAATTTGCAAGCAAACAAAGGTGCTGGTCCATCTCTTCCCTAATTTGCTGTGTTCTACCCATAAAATTCCCACTTAAAGGAGGTGCCTGAGGGAACTCATTGTGCCTTCAATTCAACAACAACTTTCAACCCTGTTCTACGTCAACAGTTGGACTCAATGATCCTTGTGGGTCCTTCCAGCTCACAATATTCTATGATTGATGCTGAGGTTGTTGCAACAGGCTCCTGTGCCCCACACAATGGATTCACATCCTGGCAGCAGCAGCATCCTCTGAAGTCCTTCCTTGTCACCTGGGGCCATTGCCTGGCTCTGTTCCCAGGGTGTCCCAACCCTCTGCAGACTTTGGCATATTTCTTGTTGAGGAAGTGAGGCAAGACTGCATGACAAAGTGAAGCAGTAAACCGAAAATAGCTTTTTCCTCTTCTTCCTTCGTCGCATAAAATGGTTTCTTAGGGGGTCAAACGGGAAACGTGCCTGCAGGAATCATTGTCACAAATCTCTCTTTGTGACCAGACCAACTGGTGCTGGCCCAGAAGTCCCCTAGTGCTGAGGTTTGGGTGGCTGGCAGTAGGCACATGTTTGGCTCTTCTCCACAGACTGCAGCCTAGTTCCCCATATGATGAAAATTTGGAGAAGTTGGGGAAATAAGAGCAAACCTCTACCTCTTATTTATTTATTTATTTATTTATTTATTTTCTAGAGGAATCTTGCTTTGTTTTTAACCCCCAGAATGTCACCACCAGCATGACTAACTGTGAACCTTTTTTTCCTCCCCTTGGTTTTCATTGCAGGCTCACGACCACCTAAAGCAAGATGTCTGAGTAAGTTCCCATTTTTCTGTCTCTGATCTGTCGTTGGCAATCAAAAGCTCGTGTTTGACTGCCAACTTTTTAGGCTTGGTGAGATTCTTCTGCTCGTTTCTGATTAAGATGCTAACTGCTTCTTTTTTTCTCCTCTTTCTCTTCCTTCCCTTCCTTGTCCATCTGCTCATTCTGAACAGTGAAGAGGTAAGTGTGTCTTGCTGGGGTTTTCCTTCAGCAATGCTCATGGCATCAATCCTGGCTTCACCTTTCCTCCTTAGGAAAAGCAGCTGCTAGATGTGGGGTGGGGAGAAGAATGGTTCAGGGCAAGGTTTTCTTGCTGACTGCCCTGGTAAAGATGGGAAGTAGAAGAAAAACCCCTTTTAAAGGTTTTTTCTACCTCCTGGCTTGGAGTTAGATGCTTTTTTCCCTCCTTTCCCGCTTCCCCAGCCGACCACGAGATGGTGCTGGGAAGGCAGTGGTCCAGAGCTGTCTCTCCTCCATCACCCATCCATCACCCAGCTCTTGGCTGAGCATCCTCTCTTCCTTCCCCACACCCAGCCCTTGGTTTTCTGCTCACCAAACACTGCTAAATCGCTTCTCAAAGCGATCTGGTAAGCTCTGGATCCAGGGCAGTGTGAGCAAGGTGGAGGTTGCACCCTTAGCAAGTTCTCCCTGGGTTCTGGTAGAGCCAGAGCTGGGCTGGATTAAAGCCTGGGGGTGGCTGGGAAACACAAGGGAAGGTGTGGGAGAGCTGTGCATGGCTTTGTCACTCCATATCTCCTCTTAGCAAGTTGCTCCATCCTTCATCTCTGCTTGGCACCTCCCCTTATGTCCAAAACACCACAAGCTCAAGCTTATCCTCACCAAGAGAAAAGAGGATTTCAGGGACACATAAAAACTCCACAATATGGTGCTGATGTCCAACACGTGCTTTGATTCTGCACCAAACCCAGTGCCCCCAGGGAAGGCTGGGATGACACTCTTTGGGGAATAAGCCCTGGGCTAACAGTGCTCAAGGGATCTGCTCTCTCATGGCCCATGGTCACATTCATATGAGCAAAACCCTGCTGGTTAATGATGCGCTGCATCTCTGAGCTGGATGTCTTCCCTGTGCAGAGCCAGGAGGGCTTTAGCACCATTTGCATATGCAAAACAGCTCAGATTTTGTTACATTTTGCTCTGCAGATCTTTAGCCACTTCCTCTGTGCAGCAGAGACACACACCCAAACGCTGCTTTCTTACTTCCCCCACCACAGCACGTCAGATGTCAGCATGCAGCTTCCCTTGCTCCAGCCACACTCAGCCTTGCTTGGTCTTCTGAGAGCTGCAGGTCTCACAGTTGTGTCTGATGTTTTGATGAACACCCCCAAAGCCTGGATCTGCCTCCCCAGTGCCCTAACTCACCACATGGAAGTACTTGTATCTGCTGGGCTGGGGAAGAGTTGCAAAAGGGGTTGCTGTTTCTCACAGCATCACCTTCAGCATCACCTGCGCTGGGTCTTTCAGCTCCAGAAATAACACAACCTTCATGTTTTCATCTGCCTGGTTGTCCTTCTCACTCTGTGTGTGCCAGGGACCACTCAGGAAGGCATCTCACAGCTGCCAAGTGCCCAGTGGCATCAGGGCGGTTGAGTGCAAAGCAAAACATACATCTGAGTGAAGAGGAAATTAGAGAAAAAGCTCAAAGTCCCAAGAAGTCACGTTTGAAGTGATATTTCATATGCACATCTTCAAGTTCATCACCCTCATTATCTTTTCCTGAGGTGTTTGGGAGGTTTTAGCTACCTGAGGTTGGCAAAGCTGGGTTCAGAAAGGAGACTCTGCTGGTTTGGGGACAAATTGTGTGTCAAGCCATACATCTTTGGCTGGAGCCAACTCCTTGGCATGGCTGCAGGTCCTTGGCAGACTGGGGTTGTACGGGGAAGGGTAATGGAAAGGCGAATGGGCGCCTGACGTTGTGCTTTTCTCTTGTTCCTCCCACTTGCAGAAAAAGAGGAGGGCAGCCACTGCCCGTCGGCAGCACCTCAAGGTACGTGGCACTGCTGGGGCTGGGTGAGGTGTGTCCTGACCATCCCATCTCTCATCCCGAGCCAACCAGCTCTTGGCACTCTCCTTCTTGGAAGAGGCCATGATGTACAACCTGGGTTCCCCCCACACCCTTCCCTCCTCCTTACTGGGTCCCCCCCAATATCCCTTGCTTGGCGACCCTCGTATTGATGGGGAGCACCCCAAGCTGCTTCTCCATCAGGGCTCTCCCTCCCTTGCCACAACTCCCTGTCCTCCTCCCTCACCTCCACCCCATGCTGATCATCCTCCTGCTGCCTTTCAGAGTGCCATGCTCCAGCTGGCTGTCACTGAAATAGAAAAAGAAGCAGCTGCTAAAGAAGTGGAGAAACAAAACTACCTGGCTGAGCATTGCCCTCCTCTGTCACTCCCAGGATCGATGCAGGAACTTCAGGTAAAGACTTCTTTAACCCTTTCATTGTGCTGGAGCAGAAAGGATTTGGCTCCATCAGTCAGCCTGGTGGATCTAGATTGTCCTTCCCATCTTGAACACTTTCTCAAGGGTGGTCAGGATGGTGGGTGCCCTGGAGCTGACTGGATGTGGAATTGGCTTGAGAGACAGCTGGGGACTCTCTACAAAAAAAAAGTCATCTGGCTGGCAGGAAGGTTGCATTTCTAATGATGTGTTGAGGTAGGATTTGCCTGAAGCCAGTAGCATGGAGAGCAGGAGCTGGCCTGCGAGCCATCCTTCACTATCTGGTCTTGACCCAATCTGGTCTTCTGGACTGAGGTCTTTCAAAGCTAGAGTGGTCAAGAGAGAGGAATCCCATGTGTGGGTCCTAACAGTCAACAACTCTCTCTGCTTTTCCTCCCAGGAACTGTGCAAAAAGCTTCATGCCAAGATAGAGTCAGTGGATGAGGAGAGGTATGACACTGAGGTGAAGCTGCAGAAGACTAACAAGGAGGTGAGTTTTTGATGGAGCCATCCTTCAGGAGAGTCTCCAGCCCATCCTTCGTGCCTCCCCACGCTGCTTGGGTCCATCTCAAGAAACCCACACCCTGTTCTCTCTCTCTCCTCCCCACCAAACCCTATTTTGTCTCCCTGCAGCTGGAAGACTTGAGCCAGAAGCTCTTTGACCTGCGGGGCAAGTTCAAGAGACCGCCCCTGCGCAGGGTGCGCATGTCCGCTGATGCCATGCTGCGGGCTCTGCTGGGCTCCAAGCACAAGGTCTGCATGGACCTCCGAGCCAACCTGAAGCAAGTCAAGAAGGAGGACACTGAGAAGGTATTCCTTCCCTCTTCCCCGTGCCCATACAGGAGTTGGCCCCCATTTTGGGTTGAGGGTGAACCTTTCTCCATAATGTCCTTCCTGCTCAATATCTCCTCCTTTCCCATGATGTTGAAAAAGGAGGGTGCAGCCCAAGAAGATATACAGCATGGGTGGAATTGGGTTCTTCTAGCTGACATGAGTTTCCCATGAGTGGATGGGTAAAGAGCCCTGCCTGGGTGGGTTCTCACCCCAAGGGGCACCACTCACACTCATACACCCATCCCTCCTCCAGGAGAAGGACCTCCGCGATGTTGGTGACTGGAGGAAGAACATTGAGGAGAAGTCTGGCATGGAGGGCAGGAAGAAGATGTTCGAGGCTGGCGAGTCCTAAGCACCTGCCTCTCTCCACCCGTCCTCCTCTCCCTCCTGTCCCCGCCGTCCCCCGGGGTTCAAGGGCACCACCTGGGTGCCATTTCTCTCTGATTTTGCCAAGAGCTGTGTCCTGGCAGCAGCGGTGTAAATAAAGCTTTGGTGGGAGAGGTGGGTGTCGCCTGCCTGGGGGGCTGGACCCCAACATATGCCATGGTGCCACCAGGGTCTGCCCCTGCAGTGGAGGTCCTGGTGGGGACAGGGAGGCTTTTGTGGGGGCTGTCCTGTGGGGATGGAGGACTTCTCTACTGTTGGTCCCACTCGAAGTTGGGGATGCTCATCCCCCTTGTTGCGGGGAGGAAAGGGTGAGGCCGTGCCACTATGCTCTGTTGGCATCCTCCCACCAGGCTGTACCACGGTTCCTGGCCACGTCCTTCACTAGTGACAATGAGACAAGAGTCCAAGCCCCAGGAGGTGTTGCAGAACCTCTACCCATGGGGCAGGAGCAGAGCTGGGAAGAGGGAGGTGAGGGGTGATGGATGCAAGGCAGAAGAAGACCCTTTGGCTGCAGTGAGCTTTGAGAGGTGTGAAGTCACGACAACCTCAGCAGCTCCTATGGCAGCACCCTGGCACCCAGTGCACTGTAGGGTGCTGTGGTTTAGAGGTGGTGGCTGTCCCCAAAATGTCATGGGTGGCTGGGGGAGCTGTGGGTCACCTCTCTCCCTGCCATGGAGGGGATGTCCATGCCCCCCACTTTCCCTTTGGGTTAGCCAGGCACTTTCTGACTTCAAGCTGGTGGCAGAGACAAAAACCTTAAAATAGTCCCAATGGTTTAAAAAAACCCAAAAACCCCCAAACCCACCCAAATTTGCCTTCCTCCTGCCCTCCTCCCCTCCCCCCAAAGCCATCAAGTTTCCGGCACAGCTCACTTCTGCCCAGCACAGGAAAAGCGAAACGGCAGCAGCACCCTTCTCCGGAGCTGTCTGCAGGGCCACCGTGCCGGCCAGGGGAGAAGATGTCAGACTCAGAGGGGTGCCAGGAGGGTGCAGAAGGTGTCAACCAAGTGGGAGATGAATCCCCTGAGGAGAGCAAGAGGTGAGGCTTGGAGACTGGGTACCCCAATAACACCACTGCCTTCCAGTCCCAGGAGGCTGGGAAACTGGGATGGGTGATGATGGGAAAGGAGGATGAGCGGTCAAAACAATGATGACCCATGAGGCTGAAGTGGGTGAGATGCTCTGGCAGGCTTTTGACAGGCTCCTCTAGCTAGGGAGAGACTTAGACTTCCTAAAGGTCTCATCTCCTTTGAACTTCAAAGTCTTTGGAAGGGGGTTTGATCAAGCGGGGAACCACAGCTCCAGCAGCAGAGAGGCTCAGCGAGGGGTCTGGCAACCTGGACCTGCTCTGCAATTGAAATCAGCCCCATCTTTAAGACCAGTGGGTGGAGATCAGCTGCCTCCTCTCCTTGCAGCCATCTCTGGGCACATCTGACTTCTTGCTGTGTCCCCTGTGCCTCTAACCGAGTTAACCCAGCCGTGTTTCCAGCCAGTTGCTGTGAGGTTGCCCATCTCCCCATACCTCTGCTCTGCAAAGATCATAAAATTTGGGGTCTGTTTGCTCCAACATGGACAGCTTTCCATGGGGGTTGAAAGGAGACAGACCAGTAGCAGAGACCACGTCTGTCTGTGATGGAGCAGACAGAGATAAGCTCGGCTGAGGTGCATCACCCAGAAGTACTCAGACTTGGACCTGAGCACCCAGGGAGCTCAAGGGGGGGCTTGCCTGATTTTTCATCTCCAGCTTCAAAGCTTGCATTAGCATTTCTCCCCAAGGCTTCTGGAAGCCAGCACAGCTAATGGTGTTGAGGAAAAAAACCCCCTTGAGTGACAATGAGAGGAGAAAGGTGTGTCATCCCCTGTCACTAAGGGTTGCAGTAAGTGTTTTGGCTGACACCTGACAGCAATTAGCCTTGGCTGAAGACTTCACTAGAAGCTTCAAAAGGTGCTGGAAGGCTCCGTGTGTGACTCTGCTGAAACAAAGGGAAAGCCCTGGCTGCTAGGGGAGCGCAGGGGTTTCTCAGCAGGGTTTGTGGGGTTCCCCACATCACTGCAGCCTGGCTGTGCCTCTGCTGCAGGCTCACCTCACCTTGCAGGAGCAAGGAGGAGATGCTGGGTGGTGACCCAAGGCAATGAAGCCTTCCTGCTCTCCTTTGCTGCTGGGGTGAGGTGGGGGGGCTGCTGGTGGGGCATGGTCAGCTTCTTCCCTCCTCTGCTTCCTGCTGGAGTTTCAGCTAAATAAGTGGTTGTCTGGAGGGGTCTGTTCTGTACCACCCCAACCCTTAGAACCTTCAGGAACTTGATGGAAAAGAAGTGGTGAGCAAAAGTAACTTCCTGTTTGTTTTTAAAATATGGAGAATTACTTTCCCTCTCAATTTGTGTAGTAGTTTCATGTGCAGCTCTGAACTTCTCCTGCTTTTACTTGTGTTCCTTCAACACTTGCTGGGCTCTGGTGATTTCCACTCCCAAAATGAGAGGCTGAAAGAGCTGGGACTGTTCAGCCTGGAGAAGAGCAGCCTGAGAGGGGATCTTGATCAATGTCTATAAATATCTGAAATGTGGCGTCAATGGATGGGGCCGGGCTCTTCTCGGTGGTGCCCAGTGACAGGACAAGGGGCAATGGGCACAAACTGGGACACCAGAAGTTCCAGACAAACTTCAGGAAAAACTTCTTCACTGTGAGGGTGTTGGAGCCCTGGGACAGGCTGCCCAGAGAGGGTGTGGAGTCTCCATCTCTGGAGATGTTCAAACCCACCTGGACACTTTCCTGTGCAACCTAGTGTAGGGATCCTGTTTTGGCAGGGGGGGTTGGACTGCATGATCTCCTGAGGTCCCTTCCAACCCCACCATGCTGTGATTCTGTGAAATGGAGGAAGGAAACATTTGCTTGCTCTTGGGGGCTACCTTTTCTCACTCTGTGGCTTGCTCAGCTCTCTGATCTCCTCTCCTTGAGGACAAAGCTCTTTTCAAGCTGACGTGTGTATGGATGGGCTCAGGGCAGTGCTTCTAAGACAGCTTAAGGCGTGCTAGAGATGTGAGCAGTGAGTCTTGGGATGGAGCTGCCAGGAAAGTCAATCCTAAGGCTCCCTGGTGTAAAATGAGTAGATATGGGGAGAAGAAAGGTGCTGGGTTTGCTTAAACAATGAACTTTATCTATTGAACTGTGCCCGGTGTGTCTAGAAGAGGAGCTTGCATTAGAAAATGTCCTAGAAACCCTCATTTGAACATAACTTATTGTGTTTCTCCATACAAATGTGGACATGCTGGCAAAGCCTTGCTGGTGCCAGCATTTGGTGCAACCAAACTGGTGTGATGCTCCCTTCCATGAACTGGAATTGCTATATAGGGAACCACTGCGGTGTAATCCTGATGTCAAGCCTCCCCAAAAGAAGTGAGAAGCTTGGGGTTGGGCTCTGAGGAGGTGACTGCTTGGGTTGTCCTGCCCTGATGGGGCAACCTGGTGCAGGATGAAGGAACCAAACCTCCTGCTTTAATGGTGGGGAGGCTGGGAGCCCAAGGTGTGGGGGAAGCCTGCCTTACACCAGGGCTAGATAACCCAGTAGGTATTGGGTCTGCTATTTAGGAGACTCACCATAGAGCTCTGGAGGCTTCAGACAGCTTCTGACCTTAGTTGCTACACCCATGGCTGTGCTCTGCAGGATATTTGCACCCAAGCAGGAGCATTGCTCATGAGACAGGTTCCTCTTGGCTATGGGGTCTGAGATGAGATTGGTTTCTCTCCAATTCCCTCATCTCCTTCCTTCTGGGGCTTCCCATCCCATGAGCTGCAGGGAGACCTTGGCAGCCCATGTATGGTCACCGCCTGGGGAGAGGCTCTTCTTTGCCATGTCTATCCCCAGCTGTCTTGAATTCTCCAGATCCTCAGAGGAATCTCGAGGGCCCTTACTAGGATGACTGCTGTTGCTAAGTATACCCATGGTTGGAAGGAGGTTGTCTGAGAAAACTGATCTGTGGAGAATCTTTGGAGGCCTCAGCACACCGGATTCCTTGGGGGAGGGATGGCTGATGCCTGCTCAGGAGGAACTACTCGCAGTTGGACCCAGCTGGGCTCATTAAAGTGGAAAAATAGTAGGGAAATGAAGAGGGAAGAGCCAGATGGATCATTTAATGAAGCTGGGCAATAGTTTAGCTTGTCCAAATTGGATGTAGGTGCCTTGGCAGTGGCACTAGGGATAAGGAACTATCTCTAATTATAGGGAGGTGTCAGGTGCCACCACTGCCCCTTTCTCCTTGAACAAAAAAAATAATTAAAAAATAAAATAAAATCCAGCTTGCCTTGCCTTGCCTCTGAGCTTATTTCCACTGTCCAGCTCTGGCTTTGGAGGCATGTGTTAAAGGAGGGGATTGCCCAGCAGCCTTCATTTGAATTTTCACCTTTTTTTTTAAACCACAGAAGATTCTCTGCTGCCTGGAGTCCTGCCTGGTTTCAAACTCTTGGGATGAAGTCTAGTTCTGAAGCCTATGGGAATCCCTTTGCCTCTGGATTTGGTTGTGAGGAAGGCTGGGCTGGCCCAGGAACCATCCTTTGATGGTTCCAGATCAGCATTGCCAGGGTGGGGTGAAAAAGCACTTTTTCTAGTTGAGGAGGTGCTGAGGCTCCTGCTTCTCTGGAGGAAGCAGGGCAGAGGCACAGCCCAGCCTGTCCCCCTGGGGGTACCCAGCCCCTCAGGTTGTGGGAGACCCAGGCATCCCCTGGCTGAACCCCACAAGGCAGTGAGCTCTGCTCAGCCCGAGGTGTCTGACAGCACCAATAAATCTGCAGCAATGAGGAGAGTGGAGATGTCCAGGCAGTTTTGGGGCATGGCAGGGCTTTACTGCTTGCATGGAGCAGGGTAGGCACCCCAAGAGTGGAAATGTCCCCAAGGGAGAGCTGCTGTTAGGGAATATGATGGCACTTTGGGACCAGGGTGGTGTCCTGGCCTTGTGATGGAGAGTGGGGACAGCTCAGGGTCTGTTTGCAGCTGTGTTGCCCATGGGGTTAAGCCTCATGGGCTTTCCCAGGATTGCTGCAGCTGAACCAGGGGGAGTGCTGCTCCAGGGGCATGGTGAGCTAAGCCTGGAGATGTGCAAGGTGTGTGGAGGGATGGTTTGGGAAAGAAGGTGTTTTTTCCACCCTCTCTGGTCTAGGCATCCATCCTAGCCATGTGGGTTTTGTACAGTGTGCAGCTTCCAGGGGTTTCAGACCTTTCCCAAAATCTAAAAGCCCTTTTTCTAGCCGTAACTGGAAGGGTAGAAGGTATGACAGCTGGTTCCATGGCAGTGAAGTGGTTAACCTCAACATGCCCTGGGGATCCTGGGCCCCTCTGCTCTGACCCCTCCTGACCCTGCTAACCCAGCCCTGGCTGATGCTCTGCCTGCATCCCCCCTCTGCATCCATCACCCCGTGACCCACACACCCGGTTGTGGGGTCTGTGCAGCGGCTGAGCAGGCTCCTTAGGTGCTCTCCCCAGTGCTGGGCTTGCTCCCAGCTGGACACTCATCCAGCCTGGCTACTGTTCCATCTGGACAACACTGACTTGAGTCTGGGCAGACTGGTGCTCTGAGGCCTCCTTGGTGCCATGTTTTCATCAGAAACAGCCTTTTCTTTTGGAGAGTGGGAGTCCTGGCTCCAAGAAAGTTGTTGCCCAGGCTCCAGAGGGGATTGGTGGCTGCCAGGCTCCTGGGACTCTAATCTGGCTCTGACTGACAGGATTTGCTGCTCTCACTTCATCCTCCCTTTGCAGCCCTCCCAGTGCAGTCCAGTCTGTACGTGAACCTGTCTGGGAAGGACAGTACCTGCTCACCTGGTGCAGGTGAGGGAGGGCTCTGCTCTGCCCAGGGCAACACCCAGCTTGTGCAGGAGCTTTGGACATCTGCAGCTCCAGTTCCCTTAAAATGAGTCCAACAAGCTCCTCATCAGGCTGAGTCTTTGAGCTTGTTGGGAACTTGTCTTGGCATCTTTTGAAGCCAAATGCATGAGGAATAAGTTCTCATGGGGTGGCTCTGTTCTCCTCAAGCCCTTCATAAGGAGGATGTACACCAATAAAAGGAAGACATGGGGTGTATTTGTATGGTAGGGACTCAGGGCCCTCTTTACCCAGGTTGTGCTCTGGATCATGCTCATCTGGTATATGTGTCAAAAATAGGTCCTAGGAGGTGCTGTCCTGCATGACATGACTACAGCATGATTGGTACTAGACCAGCACCTACAGTGCCCAACCAAGGCCAGGGTGTGACCATGGTGGGTGTTCTGTGGCTAAGCCAATGGCCTACTGCCTCAGGGCAAAGAGGATGGGTTGGTTATCTCTCCTGCAAGGCCAGACAGTGAGGCTGAGATGTTTATGAAGGGGAAGAGATGCCCTAAGTGTAGGACTTGCCCACTGTGGATTGGGTCCCTAGAAGAGGTGGTTTGCTGTTGAATCCATGTGACATCTGTCAGGCCTTGGCAGGTGTCTTAGGTAACCCAAGGCATCCTCAGTGGCACTTGACATGCATGTTTAGGCACCTGGATTACTCCCTGATTTCCCAATATCACCTAGGAAGCACAGGTCACTGCTGAGGTTTGAGCCAAGCTCTCCTGAGGCTTGGCCAGACATCTTGCAGTCCTCAGCCTGTCTGGGTGCTCCACTCCACAGAGGTTCAGTCATGAACGGGTTAACCAGTCCTGCTTGGAGCCTGTGTGTGTTTTCCTTGCCAGTGTATCCCTCCTAACACACACCAGATGTGTGAGGCAGCTGCTGGAGTATCTTAATCCCAGGTTTCGGCACTCGGAGTTGTCTTTATCATGGGCAGGTCTGCAGTGGCTTTCTGGAGGCTCCACTACTGCTCATGCAATGCCTGAGCAGGGAGGTTGGCAGCCCTCAGCCTCTGCAGAAGGATTTGTAGCAAAGCAGGATGAAATATCTTCTGTTATTTGCTGCTTTCAAGAAGTCTCTCCTGGGATGGGCTGCTGGAGCTGGCAGCAGAGCGGATGCTGATAGCTCCGTCTTGAGTCATGTGGGGTGAAGTGTTAAACCCAGGAGCTCCTTGGGTTCACCTCATCTCAAAGGAGCAGTGGTGGTTCATAGCAGTCTGGTGTGTCTGATAATGGCAGGGGGGGTAGAATTAGATGATCTTTAAGGTCCCTTCCAACCCAAACCAATCTATGATTCTATAACTGTCCAGGGAATAGATGGGTAGAGAGGATCTCTATCAATAAAGCCAGCTGGATTTATTGATGGGTAGAGAGGATCTCCATCAATAAAGCCAGCTGGATTTATTGATGGAGATCCCAGTCAGTGGGCTTTTATTAATAGCTGGGTGACTTGCACCCAGTGATCTGAAAACTTGGAGCTACCTGGGAGCAACTGCTCTGAGATGTGCAAGATTCTGTTTATTTAGAGCTGAGTTGATTTGGATTTTTCTTGCTCTTGCACAGACACGTGGGCCCAAATGTTTTTGCTAGTGGACATCAGCACCACCCCAATGCCTGCCCCAAAGCTGTGCCTGGTTTCCATCAGCTGGAGACCTTCGGTTCCTTTGCTTACACACTCATTTGGAAAATAGACTCTTTGTTAGGGATGAATTCTGCAGGACCCAGCAACATCTCTCCCAGCTCTAGGTAGCTGGTGGTTGCTGCAGCTGAATAGACACCATGTGCGACGTCTTTTATCAAACCCTTGCCAGACACTTTGGAAAATATGATCTTTTCTTCGGTGCTCCTGCATGCGTGTGCTGTTCTGCTGCTAAAGCAGTTTCCTTTCCAAGTGAGATCTTGCTCCTCAGCCATTAGCATTGACAAATCCTGAACTATTGACAGACCCCAGGCAATCAGGATTGCCAACCATTTGGGAAGGGCAAAGTTCCTCCTTCAAGAAAATTGATGGCAAGAATTATTTCCTTTTAAAAGAAGTGCTTCCTTGCAGTTGTCACTTAGTGTCACATAACAGGAGCTGTCAGCAGCGTGTCTGAGCTGAGCTGTCCTCAAGGACAGGCTGATGGGATGTACAGGCTGGGCATCCCTGCTCTGGTGGGGTTTCTCCTCCCTTGGGGTGGTATTTATCTCTTCTGCTGCTTCTCCACTCCAGTTGCCATTTTCCTGCACACACCTTTAGCCACCCCTGGTGCAGAAAAGCTCATCTTAATTTGTCATTTGGCCACGTTTTGGAGCATTAATAATTATCCTCCCCCTTGATGGAGGCATGTGTTGGTCTTCAGGCTTTTTGGATACTTTTGCCTGTCCTTTCACAGAATCCCAGAATGGTGGGGTTGGAAGGGACCTCAGGAGATCATCCAGTCCAACCCCCCTGCCAAAGCAG
>NW_010305233.1:0-5642 GCF_000700745.2 Antrostomus carolinensis | reverse complement strand
GATGGAGACTCCACACCCTCTCTGGGCAGCCTGTCCCAGGGCTCCAACACCCTCACAGTGAAGAAGTTTTTCCTTCAGTTTGTCTGGAACTCCTGGTGTTCCAGTTTGTGCCCATTGTCCCTTGTCCTGTCACTGGGCACCACCGAGAAGAGCCCGGCCCCATCCATTTGGCCCCCACATTTCAGATATTTATAGACATTGATAAGGTCCCCTTTCGTAACAGCTTCCATCCTTCACCTGGCTTGGTGAGGGAGGCATGAGTGGACAGTGGGAAGCTGAGATTAGATGTCTTTCCCCAGGACAAGGTGCAGCTTGAAGTGAGGGTATAGCTCGGAAGCAGGAACTATCAGATGATGCTTGAGGATTCCTTCTTATCCATTAGTCTACCCTGACCCCAGCTGGAGTAACCAGCCCGGCAGTGTGAGGCAGGGATTGATGGTTGCTAAAACTGCTGGTGTTGCACAATTGCGGTGCTACAGCAGAGCCCTGAGCCAGCTGCAGATGAGATAATAAGTTTATATCGGGCAGAAGCTGTTATTTCACTTCTTGAAAGCTGTGCTGTGCTGGTCAGCTGAGCAGCATGGCTTGGGCTGGGCTCAAACCCTACAAGCCTACCAACAAAATGTGTTGGTTGGCTTTGGGTGATGCTTAAACACATCACACAGATACCACCTGGTGAAAGATGGTGGTGCCTCTACTACAGGTTGTGCCCCTCTTTTGCTAAACATGGAAGATATCTGAAGGTGTCTTCAGCTGCCCAGTGTCCATCTAATCCACCTAGGCAAAGCAAAGGCCACTCCACTGATTTTAAATGGACATCCCAAGTTCAAATTCATTCAGCTGCTTTCCAAAGCTCAGTGAGCAAAGTCTAGTGATCCTGTAAGAAGGCCTTTTATAGACATTTCCTACAGCATCTGCTAGTGGGTGGACAACCTCTTGGCAGCAGTTGATTATGGCTTATTCATCCTGGCTGGAGTCCTTTGTCTTGCTCCTCGGCCCTGCGGTGGAGCGTCATCCCAAAGAGATGGAGCCCGGTCTCCTGGAGGCCAAGAGTTCTCTTCTTGTCCTGTAATGACCCTTCTTCGTGGGCTGGGAGTGTCTTATCTGCAGCCATTGTTTTGTCTTCCTGTCTCTTTCCCAATGGCTTTGTTGATTTAACCTAATCTATAGATATGGTGCAGGCTGCAGTAACCACGCTGGCTGGACACGCTGGACCAGCTCCACTTCTCCAGGGCTTGGCTGAGTCACTTGGCCTTGGCCCTGGTCTGTAAAACCTGGATGGCAGCTCATGGCAGTGGCTCGGGTGGTATCTCTCCTGTTGGCACAACAGGCTCTGTTCTTTAGCCATGCTGGGCTGTCCACTTAATGCTGACACCACCTCTCTTTGCTTCCCTCCTCCCCCTTCGTTAAACCCAGCTTTCAGATCTTCCCTTTGGTTCCTTCTCCCTCAGTCCCCTCATCCTTCGTCCTTGTTTGTAGCACCTCGGAGCAACAGCATCTTCTCTTACAGGGCTTGTAAGCTTGTGTCTCCACTCTCTTCATCTTGGGAGATGAAGCAAACTCTTGGGATTTTAAGTTTATGGATGTACCCGTGAAGTGCCCTGCAGGGAGGGTCCCTTCTTCATTCTGTGTGAGGGGTAGCAGTGGGGTAGAGGAAGAGGGATGCTCCTTCTAGCATTTCTCTCTCATTCCTCCCTCTTTGGATATCATAGGAGGAAAGTCATCACTGATCCCAAGCCAAGTACTTCAGACTTAGTATGACAGGGTGTTTGTTGACTCTTTGGACCCAGCCCACAATTATACATGTTCTTCTTGGTGCTCTTCTGGATGTGTGGGCCAGGCAAAAGCTCTGAGCCAAGACAGCTCCTGCCTACAGCACCCCATCCCTGAGCACCCATGGAGGTCATGCCTTGGCTTGGGAACGTTTCCTCCTGACTCGTGGCCAGGGGAGAGGAAGGCTTGTTGAGGAGCATCGCTGGGACTGGGCTCCTTCCCCTGCACCCTGAGCTAATTGTGCAGATGAGATGCCCTGCCCTCCTGACAGCAGGGTAGATGTCCTGGCCTCCTGACAGCACACTTCTGGAGCTTGTCACAAGCTGTTGTGGTGTGAAGGAGACAACGTGCTGCTTTTGGCTGCTAGACACCTTGGGATTATCTCTGGCTGCCTGTTTTGGCTTCTGTATTTGGCTGCCCAACAGTGACTGCGAGCAGAGAAAGCTGGACCGAGCTAACTGGGAATTAGGTCTGAAGGTGAGATGGACAAACCCTACCCATCAGGCTCATGTGTCAACCACACCGTCTACACAGCTGATGGACCAACTGGTGTGACTCTCTTACTGAACTGGGGCTCCTGGGGGGTGGGCAGGTGCTGCTGTCTGCCAGGCTGGTTTCAAAGTGAAGGTTGCACGAGTATGGTGAAGAGAGGTTGGGGAGGTATCAGGATAGGGAGAGAGGTTTGGGGTGGCTGAGGGAAGGATATGTCACTTCAAAGGCAAAATGGAGAGACCCTCATCTCCTCCATGGTCCAGGGAGGGCTGCTGGTGGAAGTGCAGGGTCTCTAGCTGAGACAGGGCTGCTTGGTCCTCGTTGAAGAGGCCAGGCTGTTCCTGCAAGAACATCTTCTCTGGGTAGGATCCCACCACTGCAGGCTCGGACCTCTGGAAACCACGCTGGCAGCTGATGGCACCTATGAAGGACTGGCCATGGAAGTGACTGTACACTGGGGCTTGTGCTGACAGGGCTTTGCATCGCTGGAGAAAACCACTTGGGCTGCGTTTCTTGGCGAGCAGGACTAGAATCTTTCTCTTTTTGTGTCTTTTATTTTTAAACTTATTTTTTCCCCTAGACCATGTGTTAACCTCCAAGTGATTTTGCAACTAGTCCCACATAGCAGAGTGATTGTGTAATTAACGGGAACTGGTGTGGCCCTATCTCTCTGGGACTCCCGCCCTCCTTCCCCCTGCAAGCCATGGAGCCAGCCTCCCTAAATCTTGTCTCACCTTCTCTCCTTCTCCCCCCACCACTGCTGGAAAAAGCTCTGAGAAGTTCTCTGGTGCCCTGTTTCTGAGTGCTCCAGGCATCCCCGCTCCTGTAGCCGGGTGTGGTTTTGCTGCAGGGATTTCTGATGGTTCTTCTAGATTAAACTGTGCCAAAAAAATAACAGATGAATTAATTCTTTGGGTTTGTTTTTTGCTTCCTGTGTCCGTTGTACTCCTACCCGCTTCCTGGTGGGACCAGGAGGTTTGTTTCTGTGGAAGGATACAAGCAGCTGTGGGGCTGATGCTGACCTTAGTGTTCTTGGTACATGGTGTGAGTCAGGCTGATGCACCTGGGCTTGGCAGAAGGTGGATGATGGTGATGTGGGATTTCTCCTGCACTGCTTTTGTTCCATGCTCCCTTAGGGCCCAGCCTTTGTGGTTTTTGAATAGTGGGTTTAAATGGTCCCTGCCCCATGGAGATGGGGTAGTGACCCTGGTCAATGTGTCTTTGCGGGTGCAGAGTTCCCTCCTTCTTGTAGACTGTTAGTTTAGGAAGAGGCTCCTGCTCTGCTCTGCTCTCCCTGTGGTCCTGCAGGACCCAACTGGTGCTGGAGGAAGGATAAGTTTTCTTCTTGTATCTGCTGTCTGTCTTAAAGCTGAAAACCAGGGAGAAGAGCAGGAAACCTTCCCCAGAGGTGAAGGAGCACAGCCACCTTGTGAAGGCAGGAGGATTCTCCAGGTGGAGTTCAACACTGGGAATTTCTCGTCCCAGGAGCAATGCAGAGCTCAGCCTGTTGTGATGTGGGGACTCCTTTCCTCACTGTGTTGCTTCTGCTGTTTCCAAACCATCTCAGCACCTCAGGCCAGTGAGAGCTCATGTTGTGACTCTTCACTGGTCCTGTGTTTCATCACCCAGCAGGGTTTTTATCCACCCTGTTCATTGAAGGCCCTGGTCTCTGAGAGGCAGGCAGTCAGTCCTGGGCTTGGGGTGGTCATCTAGGGATATTCTAGTTAGGGACATGGTCTAGTTGGGGACTTGTCCATGTTGGGTGGATTGGACTTGATGATCTTAAAGGTCTTTTCCAATCGAGGCAATTCTGGGATTCTATCTGCCAAGTGCTTGCAAGGGGAGGAGCTCACGCTGGCATCATCCAGGAGACACGCTGGTGTCAATGCAAGGCTGTCTGCCTGGAGGCATCAACAGCTTCTCCCTCTGCCCCTTTTTATGCAGAGGATCTCCTCTCCAGTAGGTAGTGGTGTGCCATCGCCTCTTCCCCTCCCCACATCCAGCAACCTCCTGTCTTCTCCTGGGGACCCTGGCTACCTTCCTCCCTGCCCCTCCTCAGCTCCTGGCAGATCACCCAGCATCTCTACCTGAAATCAGGCGCTGCGATTTCATTCAGCTCCCAGTTATTGCTGGCCCAGGACTGGGAGCTGCGTCCCTGCCTGCTGGGGCATCTGGCATCCTTGGTTGGCTCGGACCATGGGAGGCACAGGCAGGTTTGGACTCATTCTCTGCAGAAAGCAAGCCCTGTAGGTACATCCTTCATTTCAGCTTCGTGGGCAACTGCGGTGAAGTCAGTAGGAGTGTTCACGTGCTTGAACCTCATTACTCCTGTAAGTACTTGCAGGGCTGGGTCCAGGCTCTTTCTGAGCACCAGAGAACTTTTGTGGTGGAACTCTTGCATCTTCTCACCAAATGTAGAAAGAAAAAAACCCAAAAAACCCCACAGTGTGACAGCACCTGAGCAGCCCACAGAGTGAGGCCAGCATCAGTGTCTGTGCTTAGTGGTTTTTTGTTGTTCCTGATCACCGGGGGGATGCTTGGTAACTATCTACAACAACAACAACAAAAATGAAGTCTTTTGGAAGGAAGAGGCGGTGGGGAGAAGGGCAAATGCTTCCTTCTGAGCTGGCTTTCATGTGCTTCCTTTTTAGTGAGATTTCTCTGTGTCTTTCATGGGCAACTTCCCCATTTCAACTTACCAAGCAGAAGTGATTGAAAGGCAACGTGTCAATGAAATGAGAGGGACTGAAAGCAGAAGGAAGGTGAGGGTCTAAGCAGAGTGGTCCCATCATAACTCCTCCCATATAGCAGAAGATCTCATCCCCCCCAAAAAGGCACCCATGGACCAGGAGATGCAGATTTTCCCCAGACTGCTCCCATGGTAGCATGAAGAGCACTCATCTGAACACACAGGAGATGAGCATTTTGTTATAGCAGGTGGCAATGTCAGTCCTTCATCAAACACTCCTGCGCTTCTTCAATCTCCTGAAATATCAATGTTTCGTGTAGGCAAGCCAGATTTGTTTTTGTTCTTGCCTAATTTGGTGGCTGGGGAAACTGAGGCACAGGAAGGTCAGTCACTTGAGCAGGTGGGGGAAGGTTGGAGAGCAGAAGCTGCATGTTGCTTGTCTGCCCAGGGCTGCAGCCCAGTGACTTCCCCCAGAATCCAGCTACTGTCTCCATCCCAGGAGAACATTTTTCTCTGGTGTGTTGCTTCCCAGCACAAAACCCCTCTGGCTCTTGGTTCACCTCTGGGGACTGTTTGGAGATGAACCCTTTGTAGAAGACTTCTGCTGTGAATGGCCCAGGAGTGATTTACAGCCTCCTGAGCACCAAGTTGCCAACCTGGGTTTCTGCTCCCAAGTTGCTTTGTGTGA
>NW_010305232.1:40967-43662 GCF_000700745.2 Antrostomus carolinensis | reverse complement strand
CCCCCCGCCGCAGCAAGAGCGGAGAAGGGGCTCCAGCGGGAGCCAGCCCTCCGGGAGCCCGAACAGGTTTCTCCAGCTCCCTCCCCGCAGTCAGACTCCGCTCACAGCCCCGCCAGCGGCCCCGCCAGCCGGTCGTGCCCCGTCCCTCCCGTGCGAGGAAGCGCTGCGCGGGAGGACAGCGGCGGGGGGGGGGGCGGGGCGGGCCCACTTTTTTTTGTCCCCGCCGTGACCAACCCCAACGACCCGAGAGCGGGAGGGGTGTGTTGTGCGTTGTAAACCTCTTGAGTGGCGCTCATGCTAAGAGACAAATGCCGCCTGAAGCTGCGAATGACCGAGCAAATACCCTACCGCCCCTGAGACGTCGGCTTCTAAGACGCATTTTGATGCGTTGTCCCCTCTTCCCTGTATCTGCATCTACCCGGGTCTCTACATAACGGAGCTCGCAAGCGCTATCCAAGAATGATAAAGCCATCTGGACAAAAAGCACGGTTGATGGTCAGAAGTGAGCGCTGCCAGAACAGCAGCAGTTCAAGACCCTTCCAGGGGCCACAGAGAGGTGGCACTGGCACCACTGCTGGGTTCCGAGATGACATTTGTAAAACAGAAAGGCTTCCAGTTTTTCCTGTGTATGTTTTAGCGCTTCTGAAATACTATCATTCAAAATGTGAGGCAGAAAACACCCCAAAAACGTGTCTCGACCTGAATATGGCTTCTGTCCCTGGTCACCACTCTTGGCGATCAGTGAGGATGATAGCCCTCATAGACACAGTTTGTTTATATAAGTCTAAGACAAACACTTCTTTCTTTTTTCCAGCTTCTTCTCCGGATATCTTTATTTCCATACCTTCAGATTCAGGCCCTGTCACTTTCTGTTTGTACACAAACTTATCGGTGCAGAGACTGGCTACTCTGTGCTTCTGGAGTGCCATCATACATAAGTCACTCCGACACATGGGGTTTTTTTCACTCAACCAAGCAAAGTCCCCTCCGGAGGAAAGCAGTGGTTTTGTTTTTCTTTTTAAAACAATTGCACAAATAATAGGAAAAACATGGAAAGAGACAGAAGCAAGAGCATTTATGCAAAATCTTCAAATTGCTTCATGTACAAGTATTTCTTGCGGTAATGCTGATAAAAAGAGGAATCAAACCATGATTCATTACTTACTACAGTATTTTACAGAGATGAGTTAGCTCTGACAAAAATTACAATAAGAACAACTGAAAACTGAAATCTAAGAGGTGCAGGACACAGCTCAGACTGCAAAGCCAGCTTAGCCTTGGATGGAGGATCTCTTCCAGCCCCTACCCTTCTGTGATTCTGTGTAATTCCACACCCCAAACCAGCCTTGACTCCTAATGTCATACTGATTTCCTCAAGCAGTTTCACAACTACAAGATTCAGCCAGTGTTCAGCACACAGAGAGCGTCTAAGCCAAGTTCTGGTTTTGTTGGAAATTTTATGGAAATCACTGCATGAGAAACAATTATTTAGATGAAATAATACTTGGCTGAATGAAGCCACAGTTCCCTCAGAGTATGGCTTATTTCTAGCTTATGACTGACTTAAATATATTCTAGATCTCATATTGATACACTATCTGTACAGAAACTTGTTTTCTGGTAGCATGGCAAATAAACATTTCAATGCAGAGTCCAAACAATTCATTAACATGTAACCATTAATGGAAAAAAGCAAGGATGTCTCATTATCTTACAACTAATTTGACTTACTTTTATTTTTATCTAATTTTTACTTTGCATTTCCCTTCCTAGTAAATACAGACCAATACAGTATCTTCATTTTATAATTCTTTAGAACAATTGATTGATTCAATTGAATTATAAGGGCAGACACAAATACAAATTTACATTCACAAAGCAAGAAAAGTGAGCAACTTAAATGCCCGTGGATGACAACTCGTAATGGGATGAAATCAGTGTGGAAGAGGGATATCTGAACTAAATGAAACTGAGGACAGGGTTGCCCACAGACTGTCCATACAAAAATACTCCACCCTAAAGCATACATCAGAGAGCAGCTACCACACACACCAAGCTTCTGCTCCCTGGCACAGGAACGTCCTTCAGACCAAGCGTCTCTGTGCTCTAATCCCACAACACACAGGCACGTGGCTCTCGGAAGAACTGGTGTATAGCAGAAAGGCTTTGGAGCCAGAACTACTGAGACTGTAAACTCAGAGTTCAGTGCTTTAAAGCCACAATCAAGCAATAGAAGCTTTTATGAACAAATTTTGGTGCTATCTGCACAGTAACATTTCCTTCTGTAGTAGTTAAGGTCAGGGCAAATGTCTAATACATCAGCTGTGTTTCCCCATATGAGACCAAAAAAATAATCTACGAAATCCATTCCCATTTGTTTCATCTTAATTTACTTCCCCAACCCATTCTCACACAATTTTGTCTGAGCAGTAACATGAAGGAACATTATTACATAATTCCAGAACTAATCTGAGCAGTAAGAGCTGTCACTGCCAGAGAAGGGAACAAAAAGCATGCCTAAAATTTCCACTGCAGTATGTCAGTTGTCATTACCCAGGAGAACTTTGCTGCTTTACCACACCAGTCTTGAGAACAAACAGTTTTTCAAGTTGTTTTTGATGCGTTTATTGTCTGACTTGTCTTTTACATTAAATTAACACACATGGCTTTGTTATTGTTACAAACTTGCCCAAGG
>NW_010305232.1:28794-40936 GCF_000700745.2 Antrostomus carolinensis | reverse complement strand
CAGCAGAAAGCTGGATGCTCACCAGAATGCATTCAGCACTAGGAAAAGCCCCCCCGAAAGTTTCTTCATTTTACAAATAGCTAAATATTCTGCATTCTGAGTATCCTCATGACCAGGCTTCTCTCTATACAATTTCCCTTCTACAGCAGGTCAGATTATATAATTTGTTTTAACGTATACTTATCGATTTGCATTTTATTTTGTAAACTGTTAACATTAAAAATATTTGCTCATATTATGTAACAGGATATTACTTTTAAATTGTTGAAAAAAATTCCTACCTTCAGTTCAAAATTTCCTTTCTAGAATTACCATCTTTCATGTATACTGAATAACAGGTGATTTTATCTGTACTTTTTACTTCAAAGGTTGTCATGCTTGCAACATGTAGCTTCAACTAAAAAAAAAAGGCAAAAATATAACCGTAAAAATAATTAGGAAAAAACCCAAAAATAAACTAGTGATTTATTAAACTGCAGCTTGCTTGAACTCCCACACTTTTTTAATGCCAAAAAACAAATATCTGGTTCAGCGTACAGACCAACCAAGTGCAAATGACTCAGATGGCTGGGTAAGATATACAGAACTATTTTGAATAAAATTTCAAAAATAGGTATGTCTCACATATGCAAGGTTCAGGAGAGATACAAATCCTTTAAGAAAGGGAATGTGCCTACTCGTACACGCATTTTGTATGAATGGAGTGAATTTTTAAAGACTGGTGTGTCTTCTTACTACAATAAAGATGATCAATGAGAAGCAAGTCTCTTCCTCTCCAACATTTCACACAAATACTGGAAAATATGCAGAAAAGAACACTAAGAACTACTTCAAACATAAAACTCAAGTGCAGTTCATTTTTATCGCTCTGTAGAGATTTCTTCTCTGTTGTAGAGGCAAGGCTAAACTTCCCATTGTACTTGTTTTAAAGAAAAAGCTAGCAGTAAATAGAAAAATTAGTTACAGTTATGTAAGATAAAAGCTGTTTCCACAATGGTCACGTTCCTGTTGATCTGCATGTTTCAGCTATATAGGTAACTTTTTGTATTTTTGGACAATACATGACATTTTACTTCAGCTGAACAAAAATCTCTCTTCTTTTTCTCAGTGACAAGAGAGTTACTGGCACAAGCAGTCACATAATAGCATCACCTCACTTGGTTAAAGAAACAAGACTTATATATGGAACTACCATCCAGGCATTAATATCATCGAGTTAAAGTAACAATACAGAAAACTGTTTATATTAGAAAATAAGAAAATTCAACAGAGACGCAACTGTGATTGCCTAGCATAATTTCAATTAATTCTACACCTTTACGTACTAATGGCCTGACACTTCATGACAGAAGTAATATGCATTTAAAAAAAATCATAATACTATCAAATAATGCCAATTCCATGCTAAATAGTAAAGTTTTCCTCACCTCTTTTTCACCAAACTTAGATGAAACATTGAAGAGAAACTGATTTTCTCCCCATTTTGTCGATCTATGCAATCTAAAATCTACTGCCTTTTGCAGCTTTTCTATTTTTTTTCTGCTGCTGAGCCATAATTACAATTGGATATCAGCTCAAATTAATGGGTCCCTTTACAAGTGGGTCAAAACCCACCAGAAATGCTTTTGAACTGCAACCTTCTCTACTAATTCACACAAATGGTCTCATTGCTTTTGCAGGATTTGTGATGAAATTATATGCCTGAATTACAAGGGCAAGCTAATGCCCTTTGGCTTTGTACCACATCTTTCACAGGCTCTTGTAAGTACTTTTCAGTTACCCACAATGCTCAAAATATCAGCATAAAGTTTCCAGCAGAGGTTTAAAAACTCAATGTTCTGATTTCCCCCACCCCTGAATTTAACTTGCAGTCTCTCATCTGAGACAATATAGCTTCTCTATTAATCTTGAAGCTGTGTAAACTTTTTGGTTCTACCAGCTAACACTGATATCCCAAAGCAAGGTATTCTAAACTGTCAGGAAGAAAATATTTAAACATTTAAAATATTAGCTAGATATACATGATTAGCAAGCACAATCCAGATGGCTTTAGAATGACATGCATTGTATTGTTACACTATTCAATTACGTTTTTGCACACCTTTGCAAATACCCAAGTGTGACATTTATCTATACAAACAGTCTTAAGTTCAATTTCAAATTGCGTTTCTGCTGGTGGTGATGAGGGCAGTGATGAGAACACATCCCTGTACGCTGAAACTGCTTCACATCCATGTTCAGCATATGGATCTGTCCATTAAATGAAGTTTTCAACTCATTTCATTTTGAAGAAACAAAGGCAGAGGGGTAAAAACCAAAAACCAAATGCCACAGTCTGTAAGGGAACCCATTTTATTGTTTGTGATACAATTGACTTGAAAGACAGTTCATATTTCCTTTCTCTGAACAAAGTTTTGGCATGAGGCCCCAGAATATTCAGGCCTAAGTGATGTGAAGTTCCCTGCTAATTGTTATAATTAAAACTGACATGAAGCACAGAATTTACTGTGTGATACAACATGAAGACTAGTATAAGAATACTAATCTTCAATAAATCACTAAACTGATTTTACAGAAAACAAATACTCAATAAAGCATTTTATACTAAGCTATTTTTAATATTATGAAATGGAGACAAGGAAAAGTAACACAATATATTAATAGAAGAGATGTTAACGGATCTCAGTCAGACAAATTACACCAGCACTTCAGTGTATTCTAAAATCTACTATTATTTTCAGTGTCTGAATTCAGTTTTGTGCTGTGAATTTAATAACACAAAAGGTGACATTTCCTCCCTCCTCTGCACTTTTCTTGGCAAACAGTATACATACATAATCTATGCATACTAGGTTCTGTTACACACAGACTAACGTTTTAGGAATAATAGCTACCTAAAGCCTGACTGAGGTATATTAAATATTGAGCTGTGTCAGTCATTGTAGACCATGAGCCACGCAACTATCACAACAGCAACTCCAAACACTGGCAGCATAATGAGGTTCTTGTATTTTTGCCATGATGATTGTTCAACTTCTACTTCATCCTTTCTTCTCTTATTCTTTCTTCGCCCTTTTAATCTGTTTTCAAAAGCTTCCAGTTCAGCCTAGACAAAGAAAACCAGAAGTAGTTGACATTTGTGTCAGAATTAAAAACAAGGAAATGTGCATGTTTTAAGTAACATTCCCAAAAAAACATTTTACAAAAATAACTGGTAGCCAATGAGCTGGTAGCACCATATCCCATAGTAACAAAGCACTTTGCTTCCAAGTATTAAGCTATTGCTTAGTTTCCTATAAAAAACATCGCCAAAAATGCAACCAACTGAAATTTTGTACTAGATTTTTAACTCAGGCTGAATATGTTAAGTCAAAATGAGATTATTTCCATTAAATATGTTAAAAATGTATATTTTTTCCTAATTGAGAAAAGCACTCGTAAGTATTTAGGCTATTACAATAATGTATATATGTGCATCAGCTGAAATCTTCAAAGACCTCCCCCCTGCAACAAGGATGCACTCTCTGTTAAAAATAAATGAATAAGAATATAAATAAATAAAAATCTATAATCTTCCCCCCAATTCTTTATATTTTGCATGCTCAGCTGAATTTTGGGTTAATAATCTTAGAGATGCACAAAAAGATTCAATCTGTTAAATGTTACAACTTTCCATTTAGTCACTCATATGTGACTGTAGCAGGTACATAGCATCGTTCAAAAGAAAGTACGTGCCCTTAGGCCCAAAAATGAAGCAAAGCAACTGGAAAAATAAGAATGCCAAGCTTCCACCCAGAACAGCAGTATCAGGGTGATGCTTGGAACAAACAGTAGGATTCTCTGATCCCTGTTCCTCATTCCGCTCCAGATCCTTTTAAAAGGGTATCAAGAGAATACAGGCAAAACTCATTTTAGGGTATAAAGCTGAAATAAAACTGGAATTAGGCAGCCCGGAACAAAGAGTGTAGGAGTGGGATGAAACTCCCAGAAGCAGCCATCTAATTGCTAGGAAAATCAGAAAAGCTGCTCTGAAGGAGAGCTGAGACAGACTAAAAACAGAAAAGGTGCAAGGATTATCTGGACTTTTGGGCAGAGTTATCTGCTACTCGAGAAAGCACGGGACAAGGAGCTAGGGAGCAGAGAGACAGATGAACTGCAAGAGAGAAGAGAGACGGGAGCAGCGAAGTGCAGCAAGCCGGCACTGGCTGGGCAAAAGGCGCAAGGCTGAACTGAAGTAGAGGAAACGTGGACAGTGAACAGAGACAAAGCCTGGCCATGAGAGGAAATAAATCTACATGACTACTGCAGCAGTGCTGCCAGGAAGGGAGGGACTAAGCCAATAAGGTAGGTGCATTAAAGGAACGAGAATAAAACCGTTTTGGGAAATGGGCAGAGTAGTAGTCCAGTAAGTATAATTTTCCTTCGTAACTCAAGACTGTCTGATGTCTGGTATTCCTTGACTGACAGCAAATATTTGTCAGAGTTTCACAAAGTGCACTGTACTTCCCTTCTTGTGCCAGATACCACTGATAGCAGGAGAAAGGGACCCATTTTGATGTCTATTCCTTTGTACCTAATAAAGGCAGAAATTGTTGGCGCTTCTCTGGCTATGCAGGAGAAAAGTTCAAAGTTCAACAGCCTGCTATTTGAAATAAGATTACTTTCAATAGCTAATCTTCCTTTAGAAAAGCAAAGTATTTCAATGAAACAGTTTTTCAAAATCCAGAGTCTGGAGGCAAGCTCAGAGTTCTGAAGTTTTTATACATAATATAGCAGTATTTCATTTTACACAGATGCTAAATAAAATTTGAGGCTTCTATGGTTATTATACACATGTGATCTGTAAGTTTTAAAAGCAGAGTGCTCCATGAATTGCAGTAATCTGAATTAAAATATAGGGCTTGAACAATTATATAACAGATACTGAATTGCCTTCCCAGTGATCTTTATAAAAAACCCAGCTAAAAATAAATACATCATAAAAAACAAAACACAATGAAAAAAGGTTCGTGAGCACAAAGTACAAGAAAGAAGCCATCAGTATCCTTGAAAAGCTACCTACGGATTTTATGTAACTGTTACCGTTTCCAAAGTATCACTTCAATGATCTCTGAAGAATAAAGTAACAGTTGTGCCCAGTCTTCAACCTATCTTAATTTTTCAAGCTAAACAAGCTCAAGCTTATTATTTAGAGTAAGAATCTAACTTCTTTCTGTATAGCCATATTAAAACTAAAGTGAAATGCATTTATTTAAACTGTATACTCCAAACAATTTGAAGCCAGATAATGTCTAGTTTAGTGTTGCTCAGGTACTGGATTTTGCTCCTTCATGTCCTACTCTCTATATTCTTCCTGCACTGGAAAGAGTAGCAGCCCCCTGGGAAAATGTAGCTAAATGGATGCGAATAACAGTGATTACACAGACACAAAGTGTGTATCCTGAAATTGCAGCTCGTGTACTTTACACGGGTAGGGTAGAGCTCGCTTGCCTTTTGCAACTTTTAAGGAGCTGTTAAAAAGTTTTTCTTTCTTAGAAAAAAGGGAAATAAAATCTTTCATACAACTCATTAAATTAGAATTCAGGTCTGAGACCTCAACTTTCAGTATTGAAACTCTTGACTATAACCAGTTAGCTTGAAAAATGAATCAAATCTTTTACACTAGAGTGGGACAGAAAGAGAGCTTGGTCTGAAATAAATTAAATAATCAAAAGCACTGATCTTTTTTCCACCTCTAGCAATTGTGAAAACCCTGGCCTCACACGATGCTGCTAAATTAGAAGCAGAGGGGAAGTTTGGCTGCTAGGGCCATGATAGGAAGCCTAACCAAGCCGTCTCCCTTACACTAAGAAACAAGTGATTCCATCTGTAAATTATATTAGCAGAAGCTGCTACTAAATATAGCAAGTACCAAAATATAAATGTGCAGACTTACTAGAGCACTAACTAGTTTGTATATAAAGGATCTGATGAAGTATTAATCAAAAGAGGTCTCAAGAAGCTGTGATTAACAGATGAACTGTCTATATAAAAATGTGCTAATGAGATCAGGAAGGTGGCACGACATGCACACTTTTGTCAGAAGGGTGTATACTCAATACACATACACTCTTAATTTGACCCAATGCTCTATAGTAGTGATGTCATCCAGTTTGCATCACCAGATGGCAGATTACGACATCAAATTGGAAGAAAATAAATTTTAGATAAAAGGCTGCAGTAGCTGAGGTTAGTACTAACTCTAGTTAGTACTAGAGACTATTTATTAGTTACTGTTGTCCTTTTTTTAATTGGTTTTGTCCCTTTTCTTTTATAACTGTTGTTGTCCTACTGTCTGCTACTGTGCTATATAACTGTCTACTCTTAATTAACCTTTTAATAGGTGTTATTTTATATAGGTGAATTCTTCTATCCCTGAAGTTGCATCCATCACAAAACACGTACACAGAAGAATTTGCCTCATATTGCTGAGGGTATTACTGGACTGTAACTGTGAGCCTTCCGTGAATGTACAACTAGAAAGCGATGGAGGTGTGACTGCAGACAGAAACAATCACTGCTGAAGAATCAAGACAAATATAATGTTGCACACTATGCTGGTGGAGTGAATCTACCACAGTTTCAGAGGAGCCTCATTACTGACTTACTAGAGGGACTATAAGTTAAGTGATTTTGAGGCAGAAATCATGAGTAACTGGAATGCCTTCTGGAATGCATGAAAACACAATTGGTACAATACAAACACCATCAATTTTAATTTCCAGCTCTAGAATTGTAAGCATGTTTGTCACATGTGTAAAAGTCCAGTAGTATACTTCAGTACTTAGCTTGCAGAACCATCAGTTATATATTACCTCTGTCTAACAAAATGTTTCAGACATCTGTATGCAAGCTACACTTCCTGACTTATGTCCCAGAACTAACATTTCCAAGGTTGACGTAGAGAACAAGAGAACTAGATTAACTGTCTATGAGTTATATGAGGGAATATGTGATCAATATTGTAGACAACTGAGCCATGAATATAACAATAAATATTACAAGATGATCACAAAACAGTGCCTGGTCCCCTGGACAACAGATACGTAACTGCATGCTTTTCCTGCACAATGAGTAGACACACTCCCCTTTGAAAAACAAAAGCAGGGCTCGCTAGAGCATTGGTTGGTAGACATAACACTTTATTAAAGTCTCTAGGCAATTAATCAACATATGCATAACAGAAGTTGCAACCCATATATAAACTGTCTATCTGAATGAAATGGGGAGAGCAGTACATGAGGATTGGGTCTGAGTAAGCTTCAGGCACAGCCCTTTCAAGCAGGGAGTGAGACAGTGCTCTACGATCAGAACGAAGTGTGACACACAGGTGAAATCACAAGTATAACCCAATACACAACTGTTGTGATAATTGAGTAAAAGGAGAGTCAGAAAGCACATGCTGGACTTCGAATATGATTTGGTGTCATGCCTGCATGAACTGGCTGGGAAGAGTGCATTAAGCTGAAGTCTCCAGCTGGCAAACCTAACCTAGCCATCACCACCACCCAAGCTTACGGTTATTACCTGAAATACGATTAGTATTAGTGTCTCCAGGCAGCTGGCACAGAAGCTTCTTGGATTACAATGCCAACATACGCTCACCAACAGCAGCAATTCCGTAAATACACACTTTTCCTCCCCCTCAGAGATCTTGAGGGACCAAAGACTCATTTATCCTTCCTCATTCTTTCATGACGGGAGGGAGGAGAGAAGCTTCACCCAATATTTAAATAGCTATGAAGCTTCACCCCATTTAAATTGCTATTCATCAATTCTGTGGGGTTTATGCATTATAAAGTGTTGGACTAAAATCAAGAGTACTTAGTATTTTTAAAATAAACTATATCATACAGAGTTATAGTAATGCAAGATTAAACTGATTAATTATAATTTTGCATAAAATTATGAAAATTGTCTGGGAAAACATGTGGGCTCTTAACCATTGTAAATCATTCACAGCACACATCTTAGAGTAAGGTAACAGCTGTAGGAATGACTGTGCATAGCACATTACAAACTATGCATCTTTAGTTGCATGTAAATTAATCTACCAACAAGAACAGGGGAGGAACTGAGTGAAGAAGAAGAAGAAAGGCTGATACCTGTTGTCTTCGTTTCTCTTCTTCAATAGCAGCTTTGTCTTCTGCCTCTTTTATCTGTACAGACATACAAAGTGATACACAACTTGTTAACAGCAGCTAAACCTGTTTTCTTATAGAGTCATAATTACTTCTATAGAAAGGTTCTCTGCAAACGTGGCAAAATCTCCATCCGCTGAGCTCTTAACTTATTCAGATTACATAATATTCTCAGAGGAAGCTGCATCATCTCACATTTGGAAAATATGGGACATGTAATGAATACTACAAGGTCATAAATTGAACTTCTGACTTCAACTTGACAAGATCAACCAGCAAATATAAAACCTAAAAAGAATAGTTTGTTCACTAGCAATCAGAACAATTCCTAAAGACAGTTATTCCAAGTTTTCAGCAACTTTCTCCTCAATTCAGTACACTTTACACACACACACACACACACGCACACATATAGGAATTATCTGTATAATTTACACACACATACTTAATTCCAAGTACTTTAAATATTCCCGGACTACTAGAGCAAAAGGAAACTTCTATATTTTTACTGAATATGGCACATATTGGATAATGCACAACCAAATTGCTTTAAAGCTCTTGGTACAATGCAAACCAAATATAAATAAAAATGCTCCACCATCAGGCAGTCATATGAAAAGTCATGGGAGTTACAATTGATAATTGCATCAAAGTGTTTTGTAGTGTTCAAGAAAGCAAATTAAATGCTAGAAATTATTAAGAAAAGAATGATACACAAAAAAGGTCAATATCTAAACACATGATGCACTTGAATCTTAACTCCTGCATTCAGTTTTGGTTCTGCAATAACAGAATGTAAAGCCTGAACATATTCAAAAGCCAGCAATGGAGTGGCTTCCATCTAAAGGCTTCCATGCATAACTAGGATTCATCAGGTGACTCACAGGGCACAAAATCCTGGAGAGTGTGAAGATGCCAAATATTTTTCATAATACAAAAGCAATAACGTAAAATGAAATTACCAGAAGGCTGGTTCACAGCAGAGGGAAACACTCTACTCACATATAGTATTTGGCTAAATCTAGAAATTCAGTACTACAGGATGTTTATAGATGCCAAAAGTTTATGTCAATTGAAAAAAAAAAACAAACAAACCACAAACTAATAGGCATGCTAACAGGAGATAAATCCAACAGAGACCATTAAACAGAAAGACACTAGTTCAATATCTAAAATTCTCATACAGTAGTAGTAGTAACAGGAAAAGCATACTGGGGAAGTATGTGTGTCTGCCTTGCATTTCTTGGACCTTTAGCATTGCAGCCACCAAATCACTACCTTAAAACAGTTAGATGTCAAAATCTGATTAAATGAAAAAGCCTTGATCCTAATAACTGGATAATTTGCATAATAACAGTGATAATAATTTACTAAATATTGTTTGCACAGGTGGAATTTGTTCCAAACAATTTGCAATTCAAGAGCTCTTGACAACTAAGGAGAAGCACACCAGCCCATGCTTTAGCACACTGTAGCTCAAACAGGAAGCTAGTCTCCAATCCTAAGAACAATAATCCTTAAATGTATTGGGTCTGGCTGAGGTGGAGTTAATTTTCCCCATAGCAGCCCTCATAGCGAAGATCAATGGAACAGTCCTATTTGCAGGTTTTCAGACATTTTTTTAAACTGCTAAACTGTATCAAATAGAGTTTCATTAATTTAGACACAACGGCAAAACCTCTCTTTAGAATAAAGCATCTAAAAGACCTTTTCAGCCACACACATCTGAAATAGCAGTCTGGTGTGGAAAAAACTGCACAACTGGCCTCCTGGTATTTCACTGCCATCTAACGGCAGAACTTCACCTCCAAAAGAAAAAGCAACCCACAAACGTAGAAAAAAGCAACAGAAGAGCTTCTTTTTACATTGGTGTGGTCATATTTGTATAAGACACATAGGTATAACATACATAGGTAGAGGGAAGTTTAACCATTATAATCACAGTACAGAAAAACATTTCTAACCTATTTCTTTAATAAAATGTACAGTAGAAGACACATTCAGTTCCTCAGAAATGCATACTCACTAGCTGCTAGAAATGCATACTCACTAGCTGCTATACATATAGAGTTTCACTAAAAGAGTTAACATAGTGTGATTTTGGTAATTGATGGTTGTTTTTCATCTGTGCAAACTAAATCATCTTTGTAAATGTCTGCAGTTTTTAACAGACTTTTTCCAGTCTTGATATGTTAAACAGTAATTGACAAACTACTTCTGTCCAGTGCATATAATAGCAGATCATTCTATTATGTCATTTACAAGTAAACATAGGTTACAAAAGGGTGCCTAGTAAGAATTTAAATTTATAACCTCCTCTAAAAAGCCCAAAAGAAATAAATCCATTTTCTTCTGTGAGGGAGGTATACATAGCTAGGTTATGCCACACAGTATGTCTGTGGCATTCCTTATAGTAGCAACTTGTAGTCATTTGCTTGTTGCATTAGACCATTCACCCCCACAGATTACAATGGCAGAGGTGAGAACTAGAAACTAGTATCTGCTGAAGTAAAACGGCAGCTGACACTGCACTGCAGTACAGTGAGACATGCTCCTGTGTCCCAGCTCATGCAGTCCCTTGCTTTAGTGCACTGCACGTCCTAGGAACTTACCTTCATGCTTTTACTGGAACCGTTTGTTATGGTTGGGACTTTCTAAAGGCATATCCCAAGAGTCTTCCCATTTGATCTGCTTGTGAAGTTGCAGGGTTTGGTCTATGTGGTACTTTTTAGAACTTGCCAATCAATCAATCCTGAAAATCGGAGCAGCAGCTGACAAAAGTCAGTTTTACCCACTGAGTTTTTGGATTGTACATTTATCACATCTAACACTTACCTGATAAAAACCAAGCAAGTCAGGCACCAATTCTTTTTGTTTATGTTTTTATAAAAGGCCGGTAAAAGCCAGATTGATATTCTGTTTGTCTGGGTGACATCATGCAGCAACTTCTCCATAAAACAGCAGAACTAGGGAGAAGTCATATTTACAGCAGGCTAAAAAGTATACTGCAATTGCTGAAAACTCTCCATTCTTCTGCTACAGGGTAACTCACACCGTGTGTTGGGCTTATACTCTTCATGATGGACAAGTTGAGCACTCAATGGCTACCAAACTTTCACAGGAAAGAGCAAATCTAACAATGCCCTGTGAAGTGGTCTGGCCCTAATCCTACAGCACTAATCATCAGCAATGATGATTTTATCATCACTGATCATCACTTGTTCCCAGCGGAAGAGGAAAGAACCAGTTCTAACAAATAATAAAAAAACACAAAAAAACCCCAAACAAAATGTTGTTTTGACATAGTATTTCACTGAGTTAATTAATACCGTGTACAAACACTGTAATTCTCCCCACTAAGCCAAATATAAGTCTGAAAAAGCAGCTGCTATTAAACAGCACATCTACTTACACTGTATTCTTTGCTGGTATTGCCTTGAAGAGATTATAGCTACAACAGATACATTACCTCAGATGCTTTCCGTTTCATCTCCTTGCATAATGCATCACATTCCAGTGAAACTTGGCCTTCTTGTATCTTGCTGCACTGTATTTCCTGTTAAGTATAATTTGAGTCTTTTATAATAATTTCCCTATATAAAATTTTAGTTATAATGTTAATTTCTTTATGAAAATAATTCTTATTTAGTACAACATTGATTACACAGAAAATAAAGCTAATGATTAAATGTTATTTGAACCTGTAATTCTGTATTAAATTGTACTTTTCTCATTTCCTTCTTTCCTATGATTCTGTGATAAGCTAACCTGAAAGTAAGAATAAATCAAATGGTTCAGTTTAATTTCTCCTCTCTTTTCTCACTTGTTTGCCCAAGACAAAGTAAGATAACCTTCTGAACTCTAGCAGAAAAAGTTAGCATTCAGAGTCTCAATAATTTCATATACATTCCCTTAACTGTCTCAGATTACAGGGCAAGGTCTGGTCAAGGGGAAAAAAAAAA